>NC_092736.1:27655512-27750512 GCF_047496885.1 Scyliorhinus torazame | reverse complement strand
GATTCTGGCTTGAGTCACTGTCTGTGCGGATTCTGCATGTCCTCCCAGTGTCTGCGTGGGTTTCCTCCGGTGCTCCGGTTTCTTCCCACAGTCCAAAGATGTGCAGGTTAGGTGGATTGGCCATGATAAATTGCCCTTAGTGTCCAAAATTGCCCTTAGTGTTGGGTGGGGTTACTGGGTTATGGGGATAGGGTGGAGGTGTTGACCTTGGGTAGGGTGCTCTTTCCAGGAGCCGGTGCAGACTCGATGGGCCGAATGGCCTCCTTCTGCACTGTAAATTCTATGATAATCTATCAGAGAGACACACACGGAGAGAGAGAGAGACAGAGAGAGGGAGAGAGATGGGGGGTTAGGGAGTTGCAATTACTGAGCAGAGAGAGAGGGGGGAGGGGAGGATGACAGGCTGCCAGGGCAGCAGAGGCACAGCCACCACACTGAGCCAGTCCTGCCTGCCCCACTGTCTCGGTGTCTCAGTATCTGTGGACAGCTCCCTTCCTGCAGCTTCAGAGCTGATCTGCATTAATCCTCCTGCATTAAACAAACCCCGGGCACACCTCACACAACCTCCCTCTCCCCTCACACAACCCCCTCCCCTCACACAACCCCCTCCCACAACCCCCCTCCCCTCACACCCCCCTCACCCTCCCCTCACACAACCCCCTCCCCTCCCACACACCCCTCCCTCCCTCACACAACCCCCTCCCACAACCCCCTCCCTCACACCCCCTCCCCTCACCACCCCCCCTCACAACCCCTCCCCTCACACAACCCCCTCCAACCCCTCACCCCCTCCCCACCACCCCCTCCCCTCACCATCCCCCTCTCACACAACCCCTCCCTCACACCCCCTCCCACTACCCCCCCCTCACCCTCTCCCTCACACCCCCTCCACCCCCCCCTCACACCACCCCCTCCACACACACCCCCTCCCTCTCACCCCCTCCCTCACACCCCCTCACCCCTCTCCCCTCCCCTCACAACCCCCTCCCCTCACCCTCTCCCCTCACACCCCTCTCCTCACACTCCCCTCCTCCCACACCTCTCCACACCTCCTCCTCCCTCCCCCCCCCAGCGCCTCCTGTTTGCTTTATTGCTGCAATAATTCTGAGCTGGGATAGGATTTGCGCAGTTTTACACGTTTGTAGTCGCTGGAGAAGATGCCTCCGCTGGCCGGGTCATGGCCATACTCGGGCTCCCCCAGGGCGGAGCCCTTCTCCTCGTTGTACGCGGGGCCGGAGGACATGGTGCTGAAGAGAGAGCGGAAAATCCAACGCCCCCCGGCACCGGGAGCTCTTTTCAAGGGGCGGGCCAGCCCTGACGTCAGAGGGAGGGTGACGTCAACCAGTCACGTGGGGGGAAGAGTGGGGCGGGGCCAGAACCCAGTATATCCAGTCCCTGGGGTATCCAATCCCTGAGCCCCATCCCAATCCATCAGATCCCCCTCCCCCTCCCCATTCTAATTCCTCATCTCAATGGTGAGAGCTCAGAAAGGAGGCCTTTCGGCCCCTCTAGTCCCTGCCAGCCCTCAGCCAGAGCAAATTAGCCCAGCCCTTGTCCTTATCCTGTAAACCTTTCCCACGTAACCATCCAAATCACCTCTTGAACACCCACTCCCCCCACCCCCAGTCCACTCACCACACCCTCACTCAGCCCCATCCAGGATCAAACCACTCAGGGCGGAATAACGTTTTGTTTCCTGTCTTCCCCCCCCCCTTTCTCCGCGTTGCTTCTCGAACCATCGAATCCCTACAGTGCAGACGGAGGCCATTCGGCCGGTTGGGTTGACGCTAGCCCTCTGAAAGAACGTCCTACCTAATCTCACTCCCCGCCCTATCCCCGTAACCCCAACTAACCTGCACATCTTTGGACATGAAGAGACAATAGGGGCAAATCAGTAGCACAGCTCCAGTCCCAGGTTCGATTCCCGGCTTGGGTAACTGTCTATGCAGAGTCTGTACATTCTCCTCATGTCTGCATGGGTTTCCTCCGGGTGCTCTGTGTTAAGTAATGGGTTAAGAGACATTGCAATTAGTTGTCTCATTTATGTTAAGTATCCATTAATTGACACTGATATGTAAAGGGGCTTCAGGTGGCCTCTGTCAGGTGGTGTGTTAAGAGTTTTGTGCAGAGGCTGTGGAAGTGAAATAAATGGTGTTTGGTGAAAAGGAACAAGAACTTTAGACTCTTCATTTCACAGCAACTAAAACGTCTAAACAGTGGTAGCAGAGGATGGTTGCTGTGCAAATGTGAAGGTTTGAAAGATACAACTTTTACTGATCAACCAAGGAGTGAGTGAGAAGGAAAAAAAAAAAGATATATGGCTGAACCCAGGATAAAGGTGGCTGGATAGGACGATCCTCCCTTATTTTCTGAAAGGGAATCGTACGACCAATGGAGAAGTGCGGTAGTTATGTGGACTAAAGTAACTGCTTTGGGAAAGAGAAAACAAGGTATGGCATTGGCTCTTTCTCTACCATATGGCAGTAAAATCCAAAACAAAGTGCTTTCTGAGCTGGAATTGGAAGAGTTAGACTCAGAAGAAGGTCTGGAGACTTTATTACATTATATGGATAAGATTTATAAGAAAGATGACTTGTTAAGTGCGTATGAAGCATGGTCGGATTTTGATAAGTTCCGGAAAATGGAGGATATCTCCATGGAAGACTATATAATGGAATTTGATAGACTATATAAAAGGCTGCAGGAACACAATCTGGAATTTCTACAATCTGTGTTGGCCTTTAAATTACTTGACTGTGCTAGAGTGAGCAACATGGATAGGCTCCTGCTTTTGACAGGAGTTCAGTTTACTGATAAGGATACCTTATTCGAACAGATGACAAAAGCTTTACAAAAGTTTCAGGGGAAACATTCGATTCCGATGGCTCTGATGACCCAAATAGGTCAGCCTGCAATAAGGCAGAATATGGAAGATACACTAGTAACAGGATGGCAAAATCGTATGGCTATGAACAGGGCTCAAGACTATAGACGGAGACCGAGATAAGGAAATTATGAAGACAGAAACCCAGTTAGATCCTACAATAGGAAGATGAACCCCAGAAATGCATGGGGCATAATAAATCGATGTTTTCGATGTGACTCTCAATACCATTATGCTTTCAACTGTCCAACTCGTTATGATAGAGTGTTTGAAGCGACACATGACACGGAAGAGTCAGAAGAGGAAAAAGATAGTGACCAGAAAGAAGGCATTGTCCTATTGACAAGCAGTTTTACGCCGGTAATGAGGGTGTTGGTTGCAGAATCCTTCAACTGTGCTGTATTGGACAGTGGCTGCACATCTACTGTGTGTGGAATTGACTGGTTAAAATGTTACCTGGACTATTTGAATGCTGAAAATCGTAACAAGGTTAAGGAATTTGAAAGTTCCACAAGTTTCAGGTTTGGGGATGGTAATACTCTGAAGTCGCTGAAAAGAGTGGTGATCCCTTGCAATATTGCCGAAGTGAATCATTTCATTAGCACGGATGTTGTATCAAAGATACCTTTGCTTCTGAGCAGACCATCGATGAAGAAAGCACACATGAAACTGGATATGGAACAGGATAAGGCAACAGTTTTTGGAAAGACGGTGGACTTACAATTTACACAGTCGGGACACTATTGTATTCCATTACTGACAAATAATATTTCAAGTAGAGTGGTTAAGGATGTGTTAATGGCAGTTGAAAATGGGACTTTAGCTGATAAAAAGCTTGTGGTATTAAAACTGCATAGGCAATTTGCACATCCGTCTCCTCGGAGGCTGAAAATGTTATTAAAGGATGCAGGGGTAAGGGATGACGACTATAATAAACTGATAGAACAGGTTAGTGATCGCTGTGAAGTTTGTAGGAAGTACAGAAGAACACCAGCACGACCCTTTGGCCAGGGATTTTAACAACATTGTGGCCATGGACCTTAAGATCTGGGATAAAGCAAATACTATATTTATTTAACATTTTGTAGATTTAGCAACCAGATTTAGTCAATCAACGATTGTACGAACTAAAGAAAAAAGAGTAATTCTGGATCAAATCGTGGAAAAATGGATAGGGACAGGAATGGGTCCACCGGCAAAATTCCTTACAGACAATGAGGGAGAATTTGCTAATGATGAGTTTCGGGATATGTGTGAAAACATGACTATCAGAGTTATGAATACGGCTGCAGAAAGCCCATTTAGTAATGGTGTCTGTGAAAGAAATCATGCTGTCATCGATGACATGCTTCGGAAAATTTTAGCAGATCGACCAAATTGCAGGCTAAATTCAGCTTTAGCATGGGCAGTACATGTAAAGAATTCATTGCAGATGGTTGGGGGCTATAGTCCTTATCAATTAGTGTTTGGTAGAAATCCTAAAATTCCGTCCATTTTGGATGACCAGCCTCCAGCTTGGGAGGGGACTACAATTAGCTCTGGATTTGCTGAACATTTAAATGCATTACATAGCAGTAGAAAAGCTTTTTTGGAAGCAGAAGTCTCTGAAAGAATTCGCAGAGCTTTAAGACATAACGTACGGCTATCAGATGCAGTTTTTCAGCAACGAAGCATGGTATACTATAAGAGAGACAATTCTAATGAATGGAAAGGCCCAGGGAAGATCATAGGCATAGATGGCAAAACAATTATTTTGCAACATGGTAATCAAACTGTTAGGGTCCATTCATCAAGGATAATGGGTACAGATTACAAATTTTCAAATTTAGACAGAGCAGACAGACATGACGAGGAACCAGAGTCATCTGGTACGCATGTTTAGCACAATGGGCTAAGTCGCTGGCTTTGAAAGCAGACCAAGGCAGGCCAGCAGCACGGTTCAAATCCCGTACCAGCCTCCCCGAACAGGCGCCGGAATGTGGCGACTAGGGGCTTTTCACAGTAACTTCATTTGAAGTCTACTTGTGACAATAAGTGATTTTCATTTTCATTCATGTGTTACAGAACTATGAGGACCAATTAACTGATATAGACAGGGTTTCTGTGGACGAACAACACTTCTGGTGAATTAAAACAGGCCATTTTTTCTGCAAGGGCAACTGCCAAAAGTTGGTACAAAAGTGACATACTTGCCTGAAGGGTCTAGTCAATGGAAGGATGCAACTGTTATTAGTAGAGCAGGGAAGGCCACTGGAAAGTATAAAAATTGGTTGAATGTACAGCATTCAGAGGAAGGAGTCAAGACAATGGATTGGGAAAACGAAGTTCAAAAATGGAGGGCACAGAAACGCAGTGCCAGTTCAGATAGTACATCGGATAGTGAACAGGTCCGCAGGAAAAGGTCGAGAACTATTGGAAGGACATCCCACAGCAGAAGGGAAAGATCAAACAGTAGCAGTACAGAACGAGATACCAGGCGGGAGAGGGGACGTAGTTTGTCAAGATCTCGGAACATGAGTAAGACTATGAATACTAATAGGAGTAGAAGCCCACATGCACGTGAGATTTTGGTGGCTTCAAATAAATTAGATGAAAAAGTTATTAAAGAAGCTAAACAGCAAGAATTGCATAGTTGGAGTGAATTTGGGGTATACACGGAAGTATCGTATAGGGGACAAAGAGCTCTATCCCACAGATGGATTTGCACGGAAAAGGTTATTCCGGATGGAACTTATAAGGCAAAGACCAGGCTAGTGGCAAGGGGATTTGAAGAAAACTTAGAAGATCAGGATTTAAGGTTAGATTCACCTACAGCAGGAAAGGTTATTTTAAAGATCTTCTGGGCTCTATTAGCCACAAAGGCATGGGAATGCAAATCTGTAGATATAAATGCTGCCTTTTTGCCGGGGCATCAGCTCCAGAGAGACATTTTTCTCCGTCCTCCTAAAGAAGCAGTTAACACAGAAGGGGTACGCTGGAAGTTGAACAAATGTGTATATGGTTTAAATGATGCATCTAGAGTCTGGTATTTTTCGGTACGGTCAGTTTTGTTAAAGTCAGGCTGTTGCCAGTTGAAAGCAGATCCTGCAATGTTTTACTGGCACTATAAAGGAAATCTTTCTGGCATTTTTATGATGCATGTCGATGATTTTTTGTGGGGTGGGACTAGTGATTTTGAAGCTATTGTAATCTCTGGTTTGAGGAAAGAATTCAGGATTGGAAATCAGGCTTCCGGTGCATTTAAATATATTGGACTGGAAATTGGACAGTCTAAGTTAGGGGCAACTTTACGTCAGCAATCTTATTTGGAAAGCATCACCCCAATAGCAATTAGTCGTGGCCGAGTTTCACAAAAAGACGCAATGGTTTCAAAGATAGAAAAAGAGCAACTGCGAAGTTTAATTGGGCAACTGAACTGGTTAGGTAGACAGACTAGACCGGACGTGAGTTTTGATGTCTTAGAGTTGAGTACAAAATGAATGATCCCAAAGTGGAAGACATAATAAGGGCAAATAAAGCGTTGGCCAAACTAAAAGTGCAGGAGTGTGTTTGGAAGTTTCCGGCTTTAGGTGACCGTAAGCACTTGAAACTCATAGTTTATAGTGATGCGTTCTACGCAAATTTATGTGATGGGGTTTTATAATTTTCCTTTTGGGGAACAATGGTAAATGTTGCCCACTTGTGTGGGAAACAAAGAAAATAAGGAGAGTGGTAAAAAACACTTTGGCTGCTGAGACGTTAAGCCTTGTAGAGGCGGTGGATATGGCTTTTTATATAAGTATGATATTGACAGAAATTTGGGGATTAGGGGATTTGGGTAATATACCTATTGACTGTCACATTGACAATAAATCCCTGTGGGAAAATGTGCACTCTACAAAAAGTGTCAATGAAAAGAGGTTACGGATGGACATCGCAAGTTTGAAGCAGATGTTGGACAGAGGGGAAATAACAAAAATTAAATGGGTCGACCAGGAGCTATCAACTGTCAGACTGTTTTACGAAAAGAGGGGCGAGTTCACAGAAACTTTTGGATATTGTTAATGAAGGGCACTTGTTTCTGTGACAGTTTTCTTTTCTTTCTCGTCCAAACAAAAAAAAAGGGGGGGGGGCATCATGTGTGTGTTTTTGAGTTTCTTGAAATTTTGTTTTCACCTAATTTTTTTTTCTCCAAGGAAGGGGAGACTGTTAAGTAATGGGTTAAGAGACATTACAATTAGTTGTCTCATTTATGTTAAGTATCCATTAATTGACACTGATATGTAAAGGGGCTTCAGGTGGCCTCTGTCAGGTGGTGTGTTGTTAAGACTTTTGTGCAGAGGCTGTGGAAGTGAAATAAATGGTGTTTGGTGAAAAGGAACAAGGACTTTAGACTCTTCATTTCACAGCAACTAAAACGTATAACACTCTGGTTTCCTCCCACAGTCCAAAGATGTGCAGGTTAGGTGGATTGGCCATGATAAATTATCCTTAGTGTTCAAAAAAGATTAGTTGGGGTTACTGGGTTATAGGGATAGGGTGGAGGTGTGGACCTTGGGTAGGGTGCTCTTTCCAAGAGCCGATGCAGACTCGATGGGCCGAATGGCCTCCTTCTGCACTGTAGATTCTATGAATTTTATTAATAATAATAATCTTTTTATTGTCACAAGTAGGCTTACATTAACACAGCAAAGAAGTTACTGTGAAAAGCCGCCTAGTCGCCACATTTCGGCGCCTGTTCGGGTACACAGAGGGAGAATTCAGAATGTCCAAATTACCTAACAGCACGTCTTTCGGGAATTGTGGGAGGAAACCGGAGCACCCGGAGGAAACCCACGCAGACACAGGGAGAACGTGCAGACTCCGCACAGTCAGTGACCCAAGCCGGGAATCGAACCTGGGACCCTGGCGCTGTGAAGCAACTGTGCTAAGTGCAGTACTGAGGGATCACTGCACAGTCAGTGATGCTGTCCTTGGATAGCCGCCTGTCACTGGACTAGTAGTCCTGAGTCCTGTCTCAGGAGGTTTTTCCTGAGACAGATGATATCACGTTGCTGTTGGTGCACAACTTGGCGGCGGCATGTCCGACCACACGTTGAATGCACTTTGTGCCCCGTTAGGAGCTGTGGGATGCCCTGACGGTGTGAGAGGCGCCACCTAAATGCGAGTCTTGTCTTTTTTGAAGCTGCTCACCCGCCTTTCTGAGGTTCCTGGGCTGCTATTTGCCTGCTCTGCTCCCTCGAAACCTCTCACCACTTGATAATACATCTCACCGTGCAACTCCTCAAAACCACTCTTGTAGCTGCTCCCAAATCATCACACAATCAACACTCTTCCTGCAAAGGCCACATCCTCTCACTCAGTCCGTTTCCTTTTCTAGTTAAAACACTGCGGGCCGAGGCAACACCGTGAGAAAGCAACTATCTTTCGGTTGATTATAAACCCTGGTCAAATAGAACATCCCTTATTTTAATCCTGGGTGCCAGCCCCACTCCAAAGACTGGAGGACCCTGAATAAATGGGAATATGGTGGCTTAGTGGTAATGTCACAGAATCATAGAGTTCCTACAGTGCTGAAGGAGGCCATTCGGCCCCTTGGGACTGCACCGACTCTCTGAAAGAGCGCCCTACCTAGGCCCCCTTACCTGCACGTCTCCCCGTGTCTGCGTGGGTTTCCTCCGGGTGCTCCAGTTTCCTCCCACAGTCCAAAGATGTGCAGGTTAGGTGGATTGGCCGTGATGAAGTGGGCTAGACAGCTGGTCTGTGATGCAGAACAAGGCCAGCAGCGCGGGTTCAATTCCCGTACCAGCTGGGAATTCTGAATTCTCCCTCTGTGTACCCGAACAGGCGCCGGAATGTGGCGACTAGGGGCTTTTCACAGTAACTTCATTGCAGTGTTAATGTAAGCCTACTTGTGACAATAAAAAGATGATTATTATTATTATATTACATGCCCAAGTTTCTGGAGAGTTTTCCACTTGCAGAGAATGACTAAAAAGAAAGACTTGAAAGAAAAACGACATGCAATCAGAATCGGGTCTTCCCAATCATAGCTCTTTAATTTTCCTTAGGTACTTTCCTGAAATCCATGAAGCAGATTTTTCCGTGTTCTTTAGACCTTGGAAATTTGTTGAACAGAACAGTTGCAGGTCTCACTTCGGTAGCAAAATTGCTGGAAGAAATGCAGCAGATTTTGGAGATTGTGCAGCAGAACTGGGTATTCCACACGTCCTTTGCAGTGGAAACCCCTTGGACACTTCTAGGTCAAAGGCTAGGAATGCTACGGCAAGTATCTCACCTCCTGATCCCCCCAAAGCCTGTCCACCATCTACAAGGCACAAGTCAGGATTGTGATGGAATACTCTCCCCTTGCCTGGATGAGTGCAGCTCCAACAACACTCAAGAAGCTCGACACCATCCAGGACAAAGCAGCCCGCATGATTGTCCTCCTTCCACAAACATTCCAACCCTCCACCATCGACGCACAGTGGCAGCCGTGTGTACCATCTGCAAGATGCACTGCAGTAACTCACTAAGGTTCCTTAGGCAGCACCTTCCAAACCCACGACAACTACCATCTAGAACAGTGTTTTTCAAACTTTTTTTCCGGGGACGCATTTTTACCAACCGGCCAACCTTCGCAACCCACGCCGGCCGACCTTCACGACCCACGCCGGCCGACCTTCGCGACCCACGCCGGCCGACCTTCGCGACCCACGCCGGCCGACCTTTGCGACCCTCGCCAGCCGACCTTCGCGGCCTACGCTGGCTGAGCTGCACGACCCACCATTTTCTCCTACCTTGTTTGCTGCTGACAAAAATGGAGGAAATGGTTTTGGGTCCCTTTGGCCCCAATGGAATCTTTTGGATGAAGGTGAAGCCTTCCGCTGTCCGAAAGTATGGAGTCTCCATCTGTCCAAAGTTCTGCATTTTTTTCCTGTAAAATCTTATCAAATAAAACCCCCCCCAAATTTGTAAAAAAAATAAAAATAAAATGAATAAAATCACCGGCGGATTGCGCATAGTTTTGAGTATGCGTGCCGATGATCGGGCACGCATGCGCAGTGCGGCTGCATTTTTTTTACATGTTTGCGGCCATTTTGAAGGCCGCTTGCAGTCGCCGTTATTGGCAGCCGGGCGCTGCGGCTGTTGCCCGCAGATTTGTGCAATCGGGAGCGCCGCGACATACGGCTCCGCGGCCCTCCCGACTCCCGCCCGTGACCCATCCGCGGGTCGCGTCCCCGAGTTTAACAATGCCTGATCTAGAAGGACAAGAGCAGCAGATACCTGGGAACACCACCGCCTGGAGATTGATGTACCATCAATGGCGACAGACAAGAGTCAGAAGAATAAACTGCGGCTTTAATCAGCTAAAAGACGCCTGCTGGCAGCGGGTCCCAGAATGAGGGCAGGGCTGGAGGTTAGCTACCTTTATACTTGAGCCCAAGGGGCGGCGTCAGCAGGGACAAACCCAGACATGTAACTAACAGTAAGAACAGTAAGTACCATAAGTAAGAACAGTATGTACAATATAATACAGTGGTTCACCACAACCGCCACCTGGAGGTTCCCCTCCAAGTCACTCACCACCTCGACTTGGAAATATATCGGCCATTCCTTCACTGTTGCTGGCCAAAATTCTGGAACTTCCTCCCTAACAGCAGAGTGGGTGCACCTACACCTCCGGGACTGTAGCGGCTCAAGAAGGCAGCTCACCACCATCTTTTGAAGGGTGTAGCGCACAAAGACTCCATGAGACGAATAGAGTGAAGTCGACGAGGCTTTATTAAGCGTGTCTGTTCCCCCGCAGCTCGATAGTAAACTGGCCTCCGGGGGAAGACTCCGTCTTCTTATACTCCACCTTCAGGGCGGAGCTTGAGGTCAACGGCCAACCAGGACCCGGGATCTGTCAGCCAATGACATTAGGGCTTCCAGTCCCACATGACCCCCAATACATACTACCACAAAGGGCAACTAAGGCTGGGCAGTAAATGCCGGCCTCACCAGCGACACCCACATCCCGTCAATGAATTTTAAAAAACACGTTCACCAACATGAGCTCCCTATGGCGTTGGGCTCGACGCTGTGAAGACCACCATCTAGAGGCCTTCGATGGCAGGCCCTGTCTCCAGCATGAACGACTGCAGAGTCCCGGGGCTGATCTTGCGTGGGGAACTGTCTCGGGGCATAATCGTCATGAAGGTGGTCCAAACCATACAAAGACACCTGAACCTTGCAGACAGCCTTATCGCAAACCATGCCTCTTGAGAAGCCGCGGCAGCATGTGACTCCAACCCGCAGCGATGCGGTTGACCCGCTAATGCCCTCTGAGATGTTCAGTTCAAGGGCAATTAGGGATGGGTAACAAATGCCGGCCCAGCCCAGCAAAGCCCACTTTCCATTCAGGGTGGATAGAGAACAGCTGTTCCCCTTAGTTGAAAGGTCAATAACGAGGGGGGCATCATTTAAGGCGAGGGGCAGGAGGTTTGGAGGGGATTTGAGGAAAGATGTTTTCACCCAGAGGGTGGAGGGAGTCTGGGATGCGCAGCCTGGGAGGGTAGTTGAGGCAGTCTTTAAAAAGTCACAATCTTTAAAAAGTACTTGGATGAGCACCTGAAATGTCCGAACATTAAAGGCTGGCAAGTGGGATTAGTGTAGATTAGAGCTTGTTGGTGCAGGCTTTATGGGCCGAAGGGCCTCTTCTGCACTGTATGATTCTGTGAATAGGATGGGAGGGTGAGCTGTGAGGAGGATGCAGACAGCCTTCAGTGTGATTTGGACAAGCTGAGTGGCTGGACAAATGAACAGCAGATAAATGTGTGGTTATCCACCTTGGCAGCAAAAGCGGGAAGGAAGCTTATTATCGGAATGGCCATAAATTAGAATGTGCAACAAGAGCTGGGTGTCCTCGTGCACCAGTCACTGAGGGTAAGCTGCAGGTGCAGCAGGCGGTAAAGCTGGCCTTCATAGCGAGAGGTTTCGAGTATAGAAGCAGGGATGTGTTGCTGCAATTGTACAGGGCCTTGGTGAGGCCACACCTGGAGTATTGTGGGCAGTTTTGGTCTCCTTCTCTGAGGAAGGATGTTCTTGCTCTCGAGGGAGTGCAGCGAAGGTTTACCAGACTGATTCCAGGGATGGCGGGACTGATGTAGGAGGAGAGATTGAGTCGGTTAGGATTGTATTCGCTGGAGTTCAGAAGAATGAGGGGGGAATCTCAAAGTAACCTAGAAAATTCTAACAGGACTGGATAGGGTAGATGCAGGAAGGATGTTGCCGATGGTGGGGGTGTCCAGAACCAGGGGTCACAGTCTGAGGATACGGGACAGACCATTTATAGAATTATAGAATTTACAGTGCAGAAGGAGGCCATTCGGCCCATCGAGTCTACACCGGCTCCTGGAAAGAGCACCCCACCCAAGGTCTACACCTCCACCCTATCCCCATAACCCAGTAACCCCACCCAACACTAAGGGCAATTTTGACACTAAGGGCAATTTGTTCCACCTAACCGGCACGTCTTTGGACTGTGGGGGGAAACCGGAGCACCCGGAGGAAACCCACGCAGACACGGGGAGAACGTGCAGACGCCGCACAGGCAGTGACCCAAGCCGGGAATCGAACCTGGGACCCTGGAGCTGTGAAGCAATTGTGCGAACCACAATGCTACCGTGCTGCCCCGAGCTTAGGACAGAGATGAAGAGAAATCTCTTCACCCACTAGGAGTAAAAGTAGGCCATTCAGCCCTATGATCCTGCTTCACCATTCAATACAATCAAGGCCGATCCTCTATCTTAACCCTATCTTCCCGCTTTATCCGGACTCTTCGGGTCCAAGAGGACCCACAGAAGACGGGAACTCACTTCCAATTTGGACATACTTGAATGTCGAGGGGTCTACCACAGTGCCCCCCGAACCCTAAACCCTTCACAGATTTTCTTTCACCTTTGCCATTGCCCCGGCAAAACGGGTTATTCTCTCAATGACCAAAACCTTGGAGCGGAACTTTCCGGCCCCGACATCATCACGGGTCGGACGGGAAACTGTGGAGAGCGGTTAAAAGTCAACGGCCCTCCAAATTTTCTCATCCCAGCCGCGTAGATGCCTGCTGGTGCCAGAGCTGGAAATCCTACCCTTTATGTACAGGGACAGCAAGGGAAGGTGGCATTTATTCTTGCATTCACTGGCACCCCCTAAATGTCCAGTGTACGCCTTGTTCCATTGGCTTTGGCCCAGCCACATCTCCACAGACCAGCCCAAATAAATCACACCTAAATCCTATCCATCATGTTCTCAGCGACATATCAGTTAATCCTCCTTCCTTACAACTTCATAGAATCCCTACAGTGCAGGAGACCATTCAGCCCATTGAGTCTGCACCGACTCGTCGAAAGAGTACCCCACCTAGACCCAACCCCACCCTATCCCCGTAACCCCACCTAACCTGCACGTCTTTGGACTGTGGGAGGAAACCGGAGCACCCGGAGGAAACCCACGCAGACATGGGGAGAACGTGCAGACTCCGCACAGACAGTGACCCAAGCCGGGAATCGAACCTGGGACCCTGGAGCTGTGAAGCAACCGTGCTAACCACTGTGCTACCGTGCTGCCCAAATCTGGGATATAAAGCCAATCTCTGTAATGGTGACCACAAAACTACCAGAGTCGTAACTAGAGGAGAGGAGAGGAAATTGCCAGAGGTACCATTCAGGTTTTCCAGGGCACACCTGTACGCAAATAACAATCGGCAATTGGTCCAAATCTTCCGAGGAGTGCTAATCACCATCGGCCTGCCATGCGGAGCATCCCTGCTCTGGGATTGCTACCTTGTAGGGAAAGATCATTGTGTGTGTGCAGGTGAGTGTGAGAGGGGGGCCCGTGGGGGTGGGGAGGCAAGCTAGACTCCCTGTTTACTGAACTAACTACCTTATCCTGGGACGTCTTCATTCACCAACAGTGAGAAGCTTTGGGACGTTTATAAACCGCTTTTCAATGTGTCAGTGAATGAGTGTGGTTGAGGTTAGTGGCTAGGTGGTAAGGCGCGAAGGTGGGTAGGGTGGCCAGTTGGTGAGTGCAAGGGTGGGTAGAGTGCTAGCCGGGTAAGATGGGAGAGGGAGTAGGGTGGCAGGATGGTAGGTGACAGAGTGGGTCGGGTGCTAGCTGGGTAGGGTGTCAGGGTGGTAGGGTGTCAGGATGGTAGGGTGTCAGGATGGTAGATTGTCAGGACGGTAGGGGACAACGTGGTGGGAGACAGAGTGAGTATTGTGCCAGCTGGGCCAGGTGATTGGGTGGTGAACTCAGGTCAGGTTGGGTCAGGGGGAAGTAGGAGAGTGGGATAGGGGAGTTGGAAGTTCAGGAGGGGTTCGGGTGTTGGGGGAGAGTTGAGGGTTGAGGGGGTTAGAGGGTTTGGGGATAGTGATGGGGGTCAAGTAGGGGGTTAACGGAGTGAGTCAGTGGCGATCAGTTTTTTAATAATAACAATAATCTTTATTGTCACAAGTAGGCTTACATTAACACCGCAATGACGTTACTGTGAAAAGCCACTCGTCGCCACACTCCGGCACCTGTTCGGGTACACAGAGGGAGAATTCAGAATGTCCAATTCACCTAACAGCCCGTCTTTCTGGACTTGTTGGAGGAAACCAGAGCATCCGGAGGAAACCCACGCAGACACGGGGAGAACGTGCAGACTCCGCACAGACAGTGACCCAAGTTGAGAATCGAACCGGGGTCCCTGGCGCTGTGAAGCAACAGTGCTAACCGCCGTGCTACCATGCCGCCTTATAGTTACCCAGGAGTTAGATACATTTTTTCAGTCTAACATTTGTCATGATATTCAGATAAACATCATGGTGCAATCACACACACACACTGATGGACACACAGTGGGACCAATCAACACACACGCAACATCACAGCCAATCACCAGTGAGAGCACACGCACTGTAAAACGGGGAACACCACAGTTCCCGCTCATTCCAGCAGGAGATAGCTCAGGGCACAGAGCTCACCGCGTGCCACTCAGACATACACCATGTGCTGAGTGCCTCTCTAAGATAGTGCAAGGGCTGGGTCCACTGGTTAGCTGGTAAAGTACAAACCACAGCCAGAGGTATACAGTAGATGTTATCAAGAATAATAAAACAGAGTTGTACCATCTACAACCGTGTTGGTTCGTTTGTGTATCGGAACTCCCAACACGACAACATTCCTGGGGTAAGTGAGTTGGAACGGTCCGAAATCCCCAACACAAACTCAGAGTAGGAGATTTTTCCAGAGACACAGGGGAATTATCCATTCAACATTAAAACTTCCCACCCAATTCCTGCGGAGTCCTTATAATTGGGACTTCAGGGGGCAGCACGGTGAGTTAGCCCTGATGCCTCACGGCGCCGAGGTCCCAGGTTCGATCCCGGCTCTGGGTCACTGTCCGTGTGGAGTTTGCACATTCTCCCCGTGTCTGCGTGGGTTTCGCCCCCACAACCCAAAGATGTGCAGGCACGTGGATTGTCCACGCTAAATTGCCCCTTAATTGGAATAAAATATATAAAAGGGTACTCTAAAACATTTTTTTAAGTAATTGGGACTGCCAAGGAATCCTCCAGCCCATCTTCCAGAATACATCCGGGATCCGACCATCAGGAGACCAGACCATCTGGGCCAATATTTGTAAAATATATTAAAACGTTGCTTACACTCCCTGTCATTTACAATAATAAATTCAACACAGGGAGTTTTTTCTGTTACTTATTATTATTTTTGTTATCTATAAAATTGGAAAAATTGAATTAAAAAAAAAAAATTTTAATTAATAAATTATAAATTCAACATCCACCATCATAATGGGATGGCGGCTTCATGCATATCGTCAGGGCCTCCAAGTCAGAACGTTAACCCAGGGACCCAGGCACAGAATCCAGTCTGACAGACCAGTGCAGTGCTGAGAGAGTGCTGCAGTGTCAGAGGTACTGTCTTTCGAGTAAGATCGTAAACCCCTCTACTCTCAAAGTTGAACAAGAAGGATAGCGCTATCTCGGAGAGTGGGGACGTTCTCCTTAACCTGTTGGCCTGGTTTTACTGCTACAGACAGAATAATTTAAGGAAACACACAGAATATCAGGTCATAATCACATTGTTTTTTTTTGTGTGTGGGATCTGACTGTGAATACATTAGCTGCTGCGTTTCCTACATTTCAATGGTGGCTACACTTCTAAAAGCTACTTCAATGTTTGTAATGCACTTTGAGGCATTCTGGGTTTGTAAAGGCGCTATGTAAATGCAAGTCTGCCTTTTCTGTCTTTTGGTAAATCATGCATGCTGTAATTGCACCCACTGTCCAGCAGGAGGAGGCCACGGATTCCAGTGGAGTTTTCAACATTTCACCAATTCCATCAATGAAGGAAATGCTTTCTCGACACAGCTGCAGGTGAGGCGTGTTGACACCAGGGGGCGCGTCGGCTTCCTTCACTTTCCTCAGAGATTGACCTCCGAGTCCGCACAGCAGACTGGCTCTCCCCAAACATTCAGGCAACAATTTGGACCGCAGGCCACACTACACCCAGAAAACAGCTCGCCGTGGCGCAGCGAGGCCGATAAAAGCCGGGGGGGGACCGCGCTCCCGGGATCTACCCGGCTCGCCACTCCTCACGAGATCCAACACGACCTCGCGAAACGCTGCTGAGTGAATCCCGGCCACCATGGGCGGGTTCACTTTTTAGCAAATCTGCATATTAGAGCGAGACAGCTAGCCTCACTCTGATGTGCAGAGTCCCGAGGTACCTGAGCACTTAAGACCGACCCTACGACATAGGAGCAGAATCAGGCCATTCGGCCCATCGAGTCTGCTCCGCCATTCAATCATGGCTGATATTTTCTCATCCCCCATTCTCCTGCCTTCTCCCCATAACCCCTGATCTCCTTGTTAATCAAGAACCTATCTATCTCTGTCTTAAAGACACATGGTGACTTTAAGACACAGATAGGCTTTGGGATTCACCCCTTTGCCTTGGAGACCTGGGGTGAGCGCCGCTCAGCACTGGTCCCTGAAGAGAATCACACGCAACCTGTGAAACGTACTGAGTACTGAGAGTCAGCTGGAGCAGCGGACAAGAGATCCCTCCTCTGCCAGCGACCACCTTGAAAACTGAACTGGATTCACCCGACCTGTAATCGCAAAGATCATTTGGAAATGCGTCCACCGCGCGCAATGGACCTCCCACCACTGCTGTTAAAAATCACAAAAAATATAAAACAGTCATCGTATTCATGTCAGAGGCAGCAGTGACTGCACCTACTTAGCTGAGATGGGCGTGACGGGGACATCTCGTTGTAGCAAAGGTCTCCCCCACAGTGTTGGGGCTCCAGGGTGTTGATCCACATATACAAATTCCCTTGTGTCACAACCATTGGATGAAAGAATTATTCAAGAGACCTTGGAATAAAGTAGAATAGAAAAGGGCTTTATTGTCCACGCGAAAGTGGTCATTTATCATTAGCCTCACCTCATGTAATCATAGTTAAAAATAGTAAATATTTCACATATGCCTACATTTGTGCACATAGATCATACATCCACACCTTACAAACATTACGCTCTGCCATTAAAGCACTTACTGCAGTTAAAATAAATGAAAATAACGAGTTCAATTTACATTATGTTATTTAGTAAGCATACGGTGCTGGGAACAAAAGTCTTTTGACAGGATTTTCCTGGCAATACACTTGCTAAAGCACAGGCCCGGTTAGACATTTAGCTGCTGTTGTATAAAGAGTCAAAGATACTGCTCCTTTTTTTACAAACACCTTTATTTCACTTTAACAGACTCGACACAAAACCCTATCTTCGCATCACCTGACACAAAGGCCACCTGAAGCCCCTTTACATATCAGTGTCAATTACTGGGTACTTAACATAAATGAGACAACGAATTGGAATGTCTCTTAACCCGCTACTTAACAGGCCCGAAGGTTGCCTTTCGAATCGATGATATAAAAAATTAGCAGAATCATCGATGGTGACCTGAGCTTTCCTCTTAACTCCATTGTTAAGTAAGTTAGCAAGCTGTCAGGGCGGCACGGCAGCACAGTGGTTAGCACTGCTGCCTCACGGCGCCGAGGTCCCGGGTTCGATCCCGGCTCTGGGTCACTGTCCGTGTGGAGTTTGCACATTCTCCCCGTGTCTGCGTGGGTCTCACCCCCCACAACCCAAAAATATGCAGGTTAGGCGGATTGGCCACACTTGCCACTGTGAACATTATAAAGCATTCTGTGAACAGGCAGCGAACAATGTTCCATCATCATTCTCACATACTTGCCCTTCGCTCTGCCCATCCACTCAAATTGTCTAAATAGCTCGAACGAAGGTGAGGTGGCGTCGCCATAGAGCTGACTGATGGGTGATCTAACCTGAGGGTCACCACGCCACATGCGAGGGGCAAGGTTGAGAAGGCAGGGTATTCTTGAATAACCTCAGCCGGTACAGGAATTGAATCCGCCCTGCTGGCCTCGCTCTGTGTCATGAACCAGCCAACTGAGCTAAACCGGCCTCCTACAACAAATATTCAACAGAAGGTATACAGGAAGGAGTATACTGGTCTTTCAACAACCCACAATGATGGATTTGAGAATCCCTCTGCACTGTGTTCCCTATCTCAGTTGCACCAGAAGGAAGAGATATTAAATACAGGTTCAGCATCTCTTATCCGAAATTCCGAAAACTGAAAGATTCTCAAACCCACATTTTCCTTTGAGTGTGCCGCACATGCACAGTTATCAATGCTCCACACATGTACAATTCCCAATGGACACCGCACATGCACACTTCCCAATGTTCCACACATGCACAATTCTCAATGCGCACCACACATGCACGGTTCCCAATGTTCCACACATGCGCAATTCCCAATGCGCACTACACATGCACGGTTCCCAATATGCCACACATGCGCAATTCCCAATTGACACCGCACATGCACACTTCCCAATGTTCCACACATGCACAATTCTCAATGCGCACCACACATGCATGGTTCCCAATGTTCCACACATGTGCAATTCCCAATTGACACCGCACATGCACACTTCCCAATGTTCCACACATGCACACTTCCCAATATTCCACACATGCACACTTCCCAATGTTCCACACATGCACACTTCCCAATGTTCCACACATGCACAATTCTCAATGCGCACCACACATGCACGGTTCCCAATGTTCCACACATGCGCAATTCCCAATTGACACCGCACATGCACACTTCCCAATGTTCCACACATGCACACTTCCCAATGTTCCACACATGCACAATTCCCAATGCGCACCACACATGCACGGTTCCCAATATTCCACACATGCGCAATTCCCAATTGACACCGCACATGCACACTTCCCAATGTTCCACACATGCGCAGTTCCCAACGTGCGCTGCACATGCGCGGTTCCCAATGCACGCCCCACCTGTGCAATATATTGCAAATTCTGATACACACTCTGCCCCAGGCATTTCGAATAAGGGATTTTCAACCTGTAAATGTCAGACCATTTCCCCACAAGGGCAGTAGATACATTAGTGAGCCCAGGCTCCATGTACCTTGTCCAGGCCTACTCTAAGGAGGGCCCTGGGACCAGGACACCAAGTGATAGTCTTGAAATAATATTCGGGGAAACATTTCATTTCAAAATACTCTTCATAAGCTGGGTTGAGTTTTTTTCCCTTTAGTTACTGTGAGGAAGTAAAACGCTGGTCACCTGGGCCCAGTGGGGTTCAAACCACTAGTGGTTGAGAGGACAAATGGTTAAACCACTCCTGGATGGTTGTCAGCATTGTCAGCATTGTAGCTCGTCTGCAAACGTCCTTTTTCTGGATGAACTTTCTCCGGAGTTGCAGTGTCAGGTTGTTCCACTTCCCCCTCCATTATTAACTGCACAGCGTGATCCAAGTTGCGTTTACCCACAGGCAGAACTTGGCGCATGTGACGTCCCTCGGCCAACTACACTTGGTCGGCCCCTCTTTCCGTTGCCCTCCACTTTATCGTCTAGGCGAGGTCTCCGTTACCTCTCCGCAGCTCTACTGCACGAATGGTAGCTCTTTTTTTAATTGAATCAGATAGATGCCTGAATTATTTTAAAACATTTTTAGTTAGCCCCAGGATGTGGGTTGTCGTAGAATCCTAGAATTTACAGTCCAGAAGGAGGCCATTCGGTTCATTGAGTCTGCACCGGCCCTTGGAAAAAGTACCCCACGTAAGCCCACACCTCCACCCGATCCCCATAACCAAGTCTAACCTTTTTGGGGCACTAAGGGACAATTTAGCACGGCCAATCCACCTAACCTGCACATCTTTGGACTGTGGGAGGAAACCGGAGGAAACCCACGCACACACGGGGAGGACATGCAGACTCCGCCCAGACGGTGACCCAAGCCGGGAATCGAACCTGGGACCCTGGAGCTGTGAAGCGACTGTGCTAACCACTGTGCTACCGTGCTGCCTTATTCGGACAAGGCCTAGTTTTTTTGGTCCCGGGAAGGGGAAGTTAAGAGTTTTGCTTCGAGCTGCACTCCCCCAGCAATGCTCAGACGGGCATTTCAAGGGTTACTGAGCTAATTATGATGAAGGGACGGTCGTTAGGATGGTGTGCACCTTTGAGAGGAACTTTTAAGGTGACGCCGTTCCCAGGACATTGCTGTTTAACTTGTTATTTCCTGCTTTTCCTACTCTCTTGTCCTTGCTCCGTGTCTGCTAATCCTCCGCCCATCCTCTTCCCGTAGGTTGGCTGCTTGCCACTGTGTGGTCTGGTCAATGAAAGCACCCGATATCTTTTCAAATGAGCCTTTCTCTTTTTCCTTCTAATCTCCTTGCTCACCTCGGACGCTTTCTGTTGGAAGAAAGGGACTGCGACATCTCGATTTTAGCTACTTCGGCTGCTCGACAGAAACATCTTGTAATCGGAGAAAATCTTTCATGTCCTCCCGATGTCCTGCGGCATTTTGAAGCCCGTTAAGTATTTGATGAAGTATAATGGCTGGAATTCTCCGCTTGTTGGGATTCCCGTCTCCTGCCAGCAGCGCAACCCGGTCAGCGGGATTCCGAGCAGCGTGGGGCAGGTTCAATGGGGAATCCCATTGACAAACGGCTGGGGGACCGGAGAATCCCGCCCAATATGTAGGAAACCCTGTAATCCTTGTTTGTTCAGGGCAGCACGGTAGCATTGTGGATAGCACAATTGCTTCACAGCCCCAGGGTCCCAGGTTCGATTCCGGCTTGGGTCACTGTCTGTGCGGAGTCTGCACATCCTCCCCGTGTGTGCGTGGGTTTCCTCCGGGTGCTCCAAAGATGTGCAGGTTAGGTGGATTGGCCATGATAAATTGCCCTTAGTGTCCAAAATTGCCCTTAGTGTTGGGTGGGGTTACTGGGTTACGGGGATAGGGTGGAGGTGTTGACCTTGGGTGGGGTGCTCTTTCCAAGAGCCGGTGCAGACTCGATGGGCCGAATGGCCTCCTTCTGCACTGTAAATTCTATGAAATCTATGATTCTATGAAACGCGGAAGCGAATTGGATGGTCTCACAATTCTAGAAAGTGAATTATTCCACGTCCACCTGGTTCGATTGAACCTATTCTCCCTGAAAGTCAGAAGGTTTTACCTTCAAGTCATCCGGCCACAGAATCCAGGCGGGTATTCCAGGGATCATAGAACAGAACCATAGAATTTACAGTGCAGGGGGACTTGCGGTGACGGCGGGCGGGAGGCAGCCGCCACTGGAGGGCTCCCGCTCGGGAATAGAAATTTTGGAGTTTTAACGCCCGGTCCCGGGGACAACGAAGGATGAAAAGGCTGCAAGAAGGCACAGGGAGGAGAAATGCACAAGTTTGGGAGAAAAACGGCCGTGAAAAAGGGGGTTAATGAAAGTCTGCCAGTGAGTGGAAAAGTCAGCGCAGGAACTGTAAGGAAAGCGGAGGCTGGAGCACCAGGGGAGGCCGCATCGCTCACAGCAGAAGAAATGACCAAGGTGATGGCTGTGGAACTTGAAAAACAGTTCACAAAACACATGGAAGCGATGAAGAAGGAGATGGGGGCGGTATTGAAAGTGCTGTTGGAGGAGGCGATTGCCCCGGTGAGGGCGGCGGTATCGAGCGCAGCGGCGGAGGTGCGGGAGCAAGGTGAGACATTGAAGGAAGTGGAAGAGGTATTATCGCAGCACAGTGATCAACTCACCTCGATGGGGAAGGAATTGCGGAGGGTGATGGAGACCAACAAGGGTCTGCGAGCCAAAATGGAAGACCTGGAAAACAGATCCAGGCGACAGAATCTGAGGATTGTGGGTCTACCCGAAGGGGTGGAAGGCCCGAGGCCAACGGAGTATTTTGCCATGATGTTGGCGAAGCTATTGGGGGAGGGGGACGATCCCTCCCGATATGAACTGGATCGGGCTCACCGGTCGTGGAGGCCTGTACCAAAGGCGAGTGAGCCGCCAAGAGTAGTGACTCTGTGTTTCCGTAGGTACAGCGTGAAGGAGAAAGTCCTGTGCTGGGCCAAGCAGAAGCGGGTGGTGCAGTGGGCTGGAGCTGGTATACGCATATACCAGGACTTTACGGTGGAGCTGGCGAGGAGGCGGGCTGCCTTCAACCGGGTGAAGAAGGCATGCTCGACAAATCTTCTGGAATTACTTGAGGATGTGACCGGTAGAGTGGACAAGGGTGAACCAGTGGATGTTGTGTGTCTGGACTTTCAAAAGGCTTTTGACAAGGTCCCACACAAGAGATTAGTGAGCAAAATTAAAGCTCATGGTGTTGGGGGTAATGTATTAACGGGGATAGAGAATTGGTTGGCAGACAGGAAGCAGAGAGTGGGAATAAATGGGTCCTTTACAGAGTGGCAGGCAGTGACTAGTGGGGTACCGCATGGTTCAGTGCTGGGACCCCAGCTCTTCACAATATACATGAATGATTTGGACGAAGGAATTGCATGCAATATCTCCAAATTTGCAGGTGACACTAAGCTGGGTGGCAGTGTGTGCTGTGAGGAGGATGCAAAGAGGTTGCAGGGTGACTTGGACAGGCTGGCTGAGAGAGCAAATACTTGGCAAACGCAATATAATGTGGGTAAATGGGACGGTATCCACTTTGGGAGCAAAAATAGGAAAGCAGATTATTATCTGAATGGTGGCAGTTTAGGAAAAGGGGCAGTGCAACGAGACCTGGGTGTGATGGTGGAACAGTCGCTGAAGGTGGGCGTGCAGGTACGGCAGGCAGTGAGGAAAGCTAATGGCACGCTGGCCTTCTTAACGAGTGGATTTGAGTAGAGGAGTAGGGATGTCTTGCTGCAGTTATACAGGGCCTTCGTGAGGCCACACCTTGACTATTGTGTGCAGTTTTGGTCTCCTAGTTTGAGGAAGGACATTCTTGCTATTTGGGTTTCCAGCGATGGTTCTCCAGACTAATTCCCGGGATGGCAGGACTGACAGATGAAGAAAGACTGGGTCGACTGGGCTTGTACTCACTTGAGTTTAGAAGAATGAGAGGGGATCACGGGCAGCACGGTAGCACAAGTGGTTAGCACTGTGGCTTCACAGCGCCAGGGTCCCAGGTTCGATTCCCTGCTGGGTCACTGTCTGTGCGGAGTCTGCACGTTCTCCCTGTGTTTGCGATGGTTTCCTCTGGGTGCTCCGGTTTCCTCCCACAGTCCAAAGACGTGCAGGTTAGGTGGATTGGCCATGATAAATTGCCCTTAATGTCCAAAAAGATTAGGAGGGGTTGTTGGGTTGCGGGGATAGGGTCGAAGTGAGGGCTTAACGTGGGTCGGTGCAGACTCGATGGCCCGAATGGCCTCCTTCTGCACTGTATATTCTATGTTCTATCTCATAGATACATATAAAATCCTGATTGGACTGGACAGGCTAGATGCAGGAGGAATGTCGGAGACGTCCAGAACTAGGGGTCACAGCCTAAGAATAAAGGATAAGCCATTCGGGACTGAGATGAGGAAGAACTTCTTCTCTCAGAGAGGTGTAAACTTGTGGAATTCTCTACCACAGAAAGCTGTTGGGGCCGGTTGGTTGGATATATTCAAGAGGGAATATATAAGGACGTGGCCCCTTCGGCTAAAGGGGAGAGTAAGCGGGAGTGGGATACCGAATTTGCATGATCAGCCATGATCTTACTGACTGGTGGTGCAGGCTCGAAGGGCCCAATGGCCTACTCCTACACCGATTTTCTATGTTTTTCTGTTGCTGATAAGGCCAGCAGCATTTATTGCTCATCCTTCATTTCCCTTCTGAAGGTCAGTCAGGAATGGGCAAGTAATGTTGGCCTAGTCACTGATGCCACATTCTATGGAAGAACGAAAGAAACTTCCTTCATCATGAGAAGGTTCTGTGCTAAACGCACGCTAAAGGACAGGAGGAATGGGAGCTGAAGTAGGCCATTTGGCTCTTCAAGCCCCTTCTGCCATTCAACAAGATCGTGGATGATCTTCTCCCTCAACTTCACCAACTCGTACTGTCCTCATATCCCTTAATTTTCCCAAACCTATTGACGTCGCCCCTGAATGTACCCAACTGAGCTCTTTAGCATTGAGAATTCCAAAGATTCACAACCTTCGAAATTTAATTGCTCCTAGTCCTAATCGGGAGATCATAGGATAGAATCCGTAGAATCCCAACAGTGTAGAGGGAGGCCATTCAGCCCATCAATTCTGCACCATTCCTTCCTGGGCCCACTACCCTGCCCTATCCCCGTAACCCCACCGAACCTGCACACCTTTGGACACTTAAAGGGCAATTTTTAGCATGCCCACGCCACGTAACCTGCACATCTTTGGACTGTGGGAGGAAACCGGAGCACCCGGAGGAAACCCACGCAGACACGGGGAGAACGTGCAGACTCCGCACAGACAGTGACCCAAGATTGGAATCGAACCCAGGCACCTGGCGCTGTGGGGCAGCAGGGCTAACCACTGTGCCACCATGCCGCCAGCAGCTCCCACCAGGAGGGGTGGGTCGTCAGGCAGTCCCAACGCCTCGAGGAACGCCAGTGAGTCAAGGCTCTGAAGTCTCACCAGGGCCAGGTTGGCAGGCTCCACTGATGGGCCTCCATTGACTCGCAATGGAGGCTCATTGCCTTGCTTGGCACCGGTGGCTAAAACAGCCAGACCTCCCAACTGCCGTGGGCTTGCTACCCCACCACAAATGTCATGTGGCAAGATGAAACCCTTAAGGGGCCATGAATTGGCCCCTTAAAGACCTCGGTAGGTTCAATCCTTGGGGTAGGTTTAATCCACCCCATTGAAAATAAAGGATTATTGCAAAAATCTATCTGGTTCACCAGTACCCTTTAGGGGAAGAAATCTGCCGTCTGTTACCCAGTCTGGCCTTTTGACCCACAGTAATGTGATTGACTCTTAACTGTGCTCTGAAAGTGAAGTGAGGGTGGCTGCCCCGTGGCTTCAAGGAGCCCTGGCAAAACTGAAGTCAATGGGAATCAGGGGGGAAACTCTCCGCTGGTTGGAGTTGTGCCTGGTCGAAGGAAGGTGGTTGTGGTTGGAGGTCAATCATCTCAGCTCCAGGACATCACTGCAGGAGTGCCTCAGGGCAGTGTCCTCGGCCCAACCATCTTCAGCTACTTCACCAGTGGTCTTCCCTCCATCTATTTAAGGGGTGGTGGAGTAGTGGTCACGACACTGGACTAGGGATCGCAAGACCCGGGGTAATGCTCTTGCCTTACAATTCGGCTTGCGACGCCTCGTGAGATCCAACGTGGTCTCGCGAGATGTTGCGATAGAAATCACTTTCTGTCACATCCGCAAATTAGCATCTGAGACTTAGGCCGAGGCCAGGCTGCGGGACTGGAAGGGCGGGGGATGGGGAGTCACGGAGCAGAGTGGAAGAGTGAATGACTGGTAACGGTGGGGCGGGGTCCAACTTCCTACCACACCCGATCCTGCGTTCTCCTCAGGGGTGCAGAACTAACGAGCCGGCCAGCTCAGGGTCCCGTGTGTTCAGCTGCCCCCCCCCACCTTGCAGTGGAGGGCACTCTCCCCTCCGCTCCCACCACCAGGCTTGGACTCCAGGATGGAAATTTCCGCCCTATTTCATTGAGGGTGAATGTGTTTGGGATGTTCGGTGGTCATGAAATGGAGTTGCTGGAAAGAAATTTCCTTTTTCTTTCACAAATGTACATTTGATCTAAAGCTACTTAATATAATTCAGTGCATTATGTCGCTAAATATTGGGCACGATCTACCGGCGGCGGTGCGCCCGAAAGGCAGCAAGGCACGGCCGGCAGGTGCTCCCCGGCTCGCCACGCCTCCCGAGAGCTAACGTGATCTCCCGAGATGTCGCGGTCTGAATCCAGACCATTGTATTTTGCAAATCCACCTGGTCCACGTTTGGGAGGACCAGTACTAATCAGCGCCCGGCTGGGGTCTCCCTGGGGAGGCCGATAAATGCCGGGAGCCGGTTAGATCCGGCGTCAACTCGGTTAAGTGGATTCCTAAACCCACTTAGTCTTGAGACGATGGGCCCACAATGGGCGGGTTAGATCTCAGAGGCGCGACGACTGTCGGGAAGCCCGGGGTGGGGGGGGGCCCTCTCCCGCCATCTATCAGCCGGTTCCTGCTACGATTCCGGATCCCACCCGTAGTATTTCCTGCCAGGGCTGGCAACCCTGTTTAATTTATCAAAAATTTAGCATGGGCGTCACTGGCTGGTCCGGCCTTTATTGCACATTCCTGAGGACATTTAAGAGTCACCACATTGCTGTGCATCTGTAGGCCAGACCAGGTAAGGATGGTAGATTCCCTAAAGGCCAGTCGTGAGCAGCGATCGATCGACAATGGTTTCATGGTCATCGTTAGATTTACAATTCCAGATTTTTATTGAATTCAAATTGCACCATCTGCCCTGGCGGGATTCGAACCCGGGTCCCCAGAGCATTACACTGGGTCACTAGTCCAGTGACAATACCACTATCCCACTGCTTCTCCATGTTGGGAATGACAATTAAGGTGACAATCCGGCAAACACATCTACATACACTGTTATGAACTCAAAGACTTCCTACCATGCTGTCTTTATTGGACCGGATGTAACATGGCTGCTCCCCCCCTTCCAGATATTCCCTCATGGTAGAGGTCACATGACTATGGCAAGCCAGCTCGGACACTTCGTAATGATTGCAGTTCAAAACCCAGACATACACGATGGACTCCTCTATTTTGAAGAGTGGGGGGCTGTACAAAATTCTCATCAACTCCGCTTCCCATTCACTCTCAAAGACTTTGGCCAACGTATAATTCAAGAGCAAGGGCCATTCTCTGACATCTGACCCAAGTGACAATCCCTCATTGGTTGATTGAGGCTGGAACATTCCGGAATGTCGTTTTGGTTCTTATTTCTTTGGATACTTGGTGCTTGGTTGGCTGCTTCCATTGTCCGTTGTTCTCCGTGCCCAGTGGCTCGATGCCACATCTGGTTCCAGCCGCCTTCACTTTCATTCACTCTTTTGCTGCTCTCGTGCTTCAATAATCTTCCACTTGGCTGGGAATGCCAATGTCGGAGAATCGCCGGGGGGGGGGGGGGGCGGCGTGAATCCCGCCCCCGCCGGCTGCCGAAATCTCCGGCGACGGGGATTTGGTGGGGGCGGGAATCGCGCCGCGCCGGTCGGCGGCCGCTGGCAGCGGTTCCCCCGGCGATTCTCCGGCCCGCGATGGGCCGAGTGGCCGCCCGTTTTAGGCCGGTCCCGCCGCCGTAAATTACACCAGGTACTTACCAGCGGGACCTGGCTGCGCGGGCGGCCTCCGGGGTCCTTGGGGGGGGGGGGGGGTGCGGGGGGGGGGGGATCTGGCTGCGGGAGGTGCCCCCACGGTGGCCTGGCCCGCGATCGGGGCCCGCCGATCCGTGGGCGGGCCTGTGTCCTGGGGGGCACTCTATTCCTCCGCGTCGGCTGCTGTGGTCCTCCGCGATGGCCGACGCGGAGATGAACCCCCCCCCTGCACACGCGCTGGGATGACGCCAGCACACAATGGCGCTCCTGCTTGTGCGGCGACTCCCGCCGGCCGGCGAAGGCCCTTTGGCGCCGGTTGGCGTGGCGCCAAGCCCCTTCCCCGCCAGCCGGCGCGGCGCAAACCACCCCGGCGCCGGCCTAGCCCCTGAAGGTGCGGAGGATTACGCAGCTTTGGGGTGACCCGACGCTGGAGTGGTTCGCGCCGCACCGATTCCCGCAGAATCCTGCCCAGAGAATTCCAGAAACACTCCGTGGCCCAGGCAGCCCCGCCACGGAGAGAGGAGGGGAAGGATTCTGGTAAAAATCTGCTAACCTAAAATGTTAATCTTTGCCCTGTCCACAGGTGCTGCCTGACTTGCTGAGTGTTTCTGGAATTTTCCTCTTCTATTTCAGAATTTCCACCTGCGATTCTTATTAGTTTTGTTTGCAAAGAATTCGGTAGGGAGGCGAACTAAGAAAATTGCCAGGAATCTAGGAACAGGAGGAGGCCATTTCTGTCCCAAACCTGCTACACCATTGTAGCGCACAAAGACTCCGTGAGACGAATAGAGTGAAGTCGATGAGGCTTTATTAAGCGTGTCTGTTCCCCCGCAGCTCGATAGTAGAATGGCCTGCGGGGGAGGACTCAGGCTTCTTATACTCCGTCTTCAGGGCGGAGCTAGAGGTCAACGCCAACCAGGACCCGGGATCTGTCAGCCAATGACATTAGGGCTTCCAGTCCCACATGACCCCCAATACATACTACCACAACCATTCAATTAGATCATGGCGGAGCCTCTATACCTCAGCTTCATTTGCAAGTGTAACAACAATCTATCAATATTATGGAAGGCGCTAAAACGTTAACTATATTTCTCACTCCACAGATGCTGCCAGACCAGTCCAGGGTGGACTCAATGGGTTGAATGGCATCCTTTTGCATGGCAATGCCTTCATTGTTAATATCAAATGTTAGTATGCGATGGGGGATAATACAGCAGCTTGTCTTTTACCTTCAGCAAGTTTATTCTACATGCTGCTCAGCAGAGATACAAACTCTTTACGGTTACTCCCACCCACCCCATTATTCCAGCTGTGTTCATTTATACTCTTCTGGAGGTTGAGTTGATGCCCATCGCCTGTCGTAAATTTCTGAACAATGCAATTGCCAAAGCGTGGACTTGCTGATCCATTCATGTGTCCATGAACTGCTGAATATTTCCAGAATTTGCTGCATTTATGTCAGATTTCTGGCATCGACACAACTTTGCTTTTGTAAGGTCTAGGAATGTCAAGTTCCAATGTACCTCAAAGCCTTTTAGGAGAGAAAGTCCCAGATTTCCAATCTCTTTTGTGTACGGCAGCACGGTAGCATTGTGGATAGCACAATTGCTTCACAGCTCCAGGGTCCCAGGTTCGATTCCAGCTTGGGTCACTGTCTGTGCGGAGTCTGCACATCCTCCCCGTGTGTGCGTGGGTTTCCTCCGGGTGCTCCGGTTTCCTCCCACAGTCCAAAGATGTGCAGGTTAGGTGGATTGGCCATGATAAATTGCCCTTAGTGTCCAAAATTGCCCTTAGTGTTGGGTGGGGTTACCGGGTTATGGGGATAGGGTGGAGGTGTTGACCTTGGGTAGGGTGCTCTTTCCAAGAGCCGGTGCAGACTCGATGGGCCGAATGGCCTCCTTCTGCACTGTAAATTCTATGATAATCTATGATAAGGAAGTGCTTCCTAATATTGCTCATGTATGTCATGGCTCTAATTGATAGATTATGCCCCCCCCCCCACACACTATCTAGACTTCCTCCACAGCTACCCAATGAGATAGTTGAAGTGTAATCTCCTGTACACTGGGGAACATGGGTCAAGTCTAACCCACTCATCCTCAATATTCTGCTGAACGTTTGCCAATATATCTATATCCACAGTCGTAAAATAAAAACTGAATGCAGAACTCCCGATGGGGTCTGGCCAGAGCATCTTTATCATAGAATTTACAGTGCCGAAGGAGGCCATTCAGCCCATCGAGTCTGCACCGGCTCTTGGAAAGAGCACCCTACCCAAGGTCAACACCTCCACCCATAACCCAGTAACCCCACCCAACACTAAGGGCAATTTTGGACACTAAGGGCAATTTATCATGGCCAATCCACCTAACCTGCACATCTTTGGACTGTGGGAGGAAACCGGAGCACCCGGAGGAAACCCACGCAGACACGGGGAGGATGTGCAGACTCCGCACAGACAGCGACCCAAGCCGGGAATCAAACCTGGGACCCTGGAGCTGTGAAGCAATTGTGCTATCCACAACGCTACCGTGCTACCGTCACTCCTTCATGGTATGGCCGCTGGTTAATTTGTTGCCCATCCCTAATTGCCCTTCAAATGAGTGGCTCATTTCAGAGGGGCAGTTAAGATTCAGCCACATTGAGGTTGTTGTTGTATTGTCATTTATATGCAAAATTCTGTTTTTCTAACTCCAAATGCCAATAAAAATATATATTTTTTAAAGAGTCAGCCAGATTGTTGCACGTTTGAGTCAAATGTAGGCCAGACCAGGTAAGGACAGCAGATTTCCTTTCCCTAAAGGACATTAGCAGAATATAGAACATAGAAAGTACAGCACAGAACAGGCCCTTCGGCCCTCGATGTTGTGCCGAGCCTTGTCCGAAACCAAGATCAAGCTATCCCACTCCCTGTCATTCTGGTGTGCTCCATGTGCCTATCCAATAACCGCTTGAAAGTTCCTAAAGTGTCCGACTCCACTATCACAGCAGGCCATTCCACACATTAGTGAACCAGATGTGGGGGTTTTTTACGATAATCGATGATAGTTTCATGGCCTCTATTACCAAGACTAGCTTTCAATTCCAGATTTTAATTAACTGAATACAAATTCCATCGTGGTGGGATTTGAACTGATATCTAAGGAGCATTAGCCTGGTCTGCTGGATTGCTAGTGCAGTGACATTAGCACTTTACCATCAGTTCAACTGTAACCTTTTTAAAATATAAATTTAAAGTACCCAATTTTTTTTTCTCCCAATTAAGGGGCAATTTTTGCGTGGCCAATTCACCTACCCTGCATATCTTTGGGTTGGCTACGGCGCCGAGGATCCGGGTTCGATCCCGGCCCTGGGTCACTGTCTGTGAGGAGTTTGCACATTCTCCCCGTGTCTGCGTGGGTTTCGCTCCCACAACCCAAAGATGTGCAGGTTAGGTGGATTGGCTGCGCTAAAATGCCCCTTAATTAAAAAAATATAATTGAGTACTCTAAATTTATTTTACATTTTTTAAAATTTGTGTCTCAAGTAGGCTTACATTAACACGGCGGTGAAGTTACTGTGAAAATCCCCTAGTCACCACATTCTGGCACCTGGTCAGGTACACAGCGGGAGAATCCAGAATGTCTAAATCACCTAACCTGCACGTCTTTCAGGACTTGTGGGAGGAAACCGGAGCACCCGGAGGAAACCCACGCAGGCACGAGGAGAACTTGCAGACTCTGCACAGACAGTGACCCAAGCCGGGAATCAAATCTGGGACCCTGGTGCTGTGAAGCAACGGTGCTAACCACTGTGCTAGAAGTTGGAGACGCCGATAGGATTGGAGGAGATTATGAGTTGTATTCAGTTAATGCAGATGGGCAAAGCACTGGGTCCGGGTAGAGGTTCCCCATTGAATTTTACAAACAGTTTGCTGGGCAGTTGGTTCCATTTCTGCTGGATATAATTAATGGATCCGTGTCCCGGGTATGGGGGGTGGTGGTGGGGCGGGATTGGGGGGGGGGGGGTTGCTGGCCATGCGAACACGGGCGTCGATTTTCCTTGATCCTGAAGGACAACGATCCCAAGGAATGTGGGTTTATCATAGAATTTACAGTGCAGAAGGAGGCCATTCAGCCCATCGAGTCTGCACCGGCTCTTGGAAAGAGCACCCTACCCAAGGTCAACACCTCCACCCATAACCCAGTAACCCCACCCAACACTAAGGGCAATTTTGGACACTAAGGGCAATTTATCAGGGCCAATCCACCTAACCTGCACATCTTTGGACTGTGGGAGGAAACCGGAGCACCCGGAGGAAACCCACGCACACACGGGGAGGATGTGCAGACTCCGCACAGACAGTGACCCAAGCCGGAATCGAACTTGGGACCCTGGAGCTGAGAAGCAATTGTGCTATCCACAAGGCTACCGTGCTGCCCTGTCTATTTTGTTGTTAAATGCTGACGCTAGGGTGTTGGCTAAGGTTTTGGCAATGAGGCTGGAGCCCTATTTGCCTGGAGTGATTTCGGAGAGCAGATTGGATTTGTTAAGGGATGGGTGTTGATGGTCAATACTAGGAGGTTGTTAAATGTTGTGTTGTCGCTCTCCTTAGAGACCAAGCCAGAGGTGATTATTTCGATGGACACAGAGAAGGCAAGTTAGGGGTGTCCGTTGTCTTCGCTTTTGTTTGCATTAGTAATCGAGCTGCTGGCCATTGCTTTGAGGATTGGTGACTATATATCACGGACCCTCTCTCCAACGTGGGGGAGATAATGGATTAACTCGGGAAGTTTGGCTCCTTTTCGTGTACAAGCTGAATCTGGGCAAGAGTGAATATTTCCCGGTGAACCCCTCGGGAAGGGTGTTGATCTGGGGAGGCAGCTCTTTCATCCAGCCAGGATTAGCTTCCGGTATCTGGGAATACAGGTGGCCCAAGATTGAGCCACACTCCATAAACCTAACTTTTCTAGTCTGGTGAATAGGGTGAAGACCGACTTGAAAAGGTGGGATGCCCTCCCTCTGACCTTAGCGGGAAGTGTACAGACGGTGAAGATGAAGGTTTTTGTTCTTGTTCCAGTGTCTCCCAATCTTTCTTCCCAAGGTGGTAAATATTGATAAAGTGTGGGGGTGGCCCAGGGATATGGACTCTATATGGGGGCGGATGGAGGAGGGTTTGTGCATAGGGTCGGGTCTGAGGGCCCTTGTTTCTGCACCACTCCCGTTTTTCCCCTGCTAGATTCTATTGGAGCCCGGTGGTGATAACCATTTTGAGGATTTGGAATCAAATTAGGCAGCATTGTAAACTGGGCTCCACGTCACTGTTGTCTCCGGTTTGCTGGAACCATAGGTTTGTGCTGTCTGGCTTGGATGTATCAATCAGAGCATATGAGGGGGAGTGTTTGGAGAGGTTTCGGGACATGTTTCTTGAAGGTGGGTTCGCCAGCCCAGATGGGTTGTTAGAGACGTTCCAGCTCCCGAGAGGGAATGGATTCAGGTATTTCCAGGTGCGCGATTTCTTGCGCAAGGAGGTAGTGTGGAGTGAGGGTCAGCTTCACATCCTCATGTGCGAGGTTAAGCCTGATCCAGTTCAAGGTGGCGCACAAGGGCAGCACGGTAGCATGGTGGTTAGTATCGGACTCGCTGGACGAGGACGAGGGCAGAGATCCTAGCCTTCACCTCGTTAATACCTGGAGGCGAGTTCTGCTTCGGTGGAGGTTCCCGGAGCCGAAGAAGGCCTCAGCTTGGTTGGGGGACTTGATGGAATTTTTGAACCTTGAGAAGATCAAGTACACCATGAGGGGGAGGAGGTCAGTGGAAGGGTTCTACTTGAGGTGGCAGCCCCTCATCTCCTAATCCAGGGAACTGGTTGCCGTCAGCTGTTGGGGAGCGGTGGGGGGTGGGGGTGGGGGGGGGTTGTCTTTTAATTTGATCAAGGTTTGTATTTATGGAGGGGTGAGGGGGGAGTGGAGAGGGGCGATTGAGTGGGTGCACTTCTGGTTTAATACGGGGGTGGGATTTGCGGTATTGTTGTTGTTTTTGTTCTAATGAAAATCTTGTTTGAATAAAAATATTTTTATAAAAAGATCCCATGGCACTACTTGAAGATCAGCGCCCTTCTTCAAAATGCTGATGCCCGTGGCAATATCTATCGCCAAACTGACGTGACTAAAACAGCTGATCCTTTACATAAAATAAGCAAAATACTGCAGATGCTGGAATCTGAAACAAGAACAGAGGACGTTGGAAAAACCTCAGCGGGTCTGCCAGCATCTGTGGAGAGAGAAACAGAGTTAATGTTTGGAGATGTAGACGCTTCGTTGGAACTGAAAGGAGGGAGAATATAGAAACTGCAACAAAAAGTAGCAACTTTAAGAACAGATGGCATGGCGTGAGAGCGGGGTGGGGGGGGGGGGGGGGGCGTTTTGCATTGAGGCAATACATGAACGGAATATTAAAAAAGGGGGGGGTTTTAAGATGGTGGAGAAAGGTCAAAATCGAAACTTGCCAAAACTCAACGTTGAGCCCCCAGGGCTGCAATGTGCCCAAGTCAAAATGAGATGCTGCTTCCCCAGTTTGCAATAGGCTTCAATGGATTTCACTGGAGCATTGCAGCAGGTCAAGAACGGACATGTGGGCATGAGGGCAAGATGCTGAGTTAAAATGGCACCCAACAGGAAGGTTGGGGTGATGCTTGTGGACTGAGCGAAGGTGTTCCGCAAAGCGGTCCACCCGGTCTGCGTTTAGCTTCCCCCCCCAATGTCGAGGAGACCGTACTGGGAGCAGCGATTAGAATCATAGAATTTACAGTGCAGAAGGAGTGCATTCAGCCCATCGAGTCTGCACCGGCCCTTAGAAGGAGCATCCTTCTTAAGCCCACACATCCACCCTATCCCCGTAACCCAGTAACCCCACCTAACCTTTTTGAACACTAAGGGCAATTTAGCCTGGCCAATCCACCTAACCTGCACATCTTTGGACTGTGGGAGGAAACCGGAGCACCCGGAGGAAACCCAAGCAGACACGGGGAGAATGGGCAGACTCCGCACAGAGCGTGACCCTATCTGGGATCCAGGAGCTGTGAAGCAACAGTGCTAACCACTGTGCTACCGTGCTGTGCATGAAGCAATAAAGCAAATTGCGGGAGGTGCAAGTGAAACACTGCTTAACCTAATATTTTGTCCAGTTGCTTTCTGTGGGATCTTGCTGTTTACAAGTTGCCTGCCATTTTTTCCCGCCGACTGTAACAACATTTCAGAAGTACTTAATTAGCTAGCAAGTGCTCTATAAATTGTTGGGCTTGTTGTTTGACGTTATTCTGTTAGCTTTGTGATAGAATACAAGCCAGATTTATAATAAATATTTAGTTTGAAACAAAGCATATTAAACAGAGTACCGCATGCAAGGTGCAGTGCAGAAACTTACCCAGACTACTGTGATATCTACCGCCTGCCAAACCCGCAGCCTCTGCCACCTGCAACAAGGGCACGAGATGCAGGGGAAACGCCATCCCATGCAATTCCCCACCAAGTCACGCACCCTCCAGTGAACACGTTACTTCATTGTCGCTGGGACGAAATGAATGGTGGAAAACCTGCGTCCTGGGGGCCAGGTGCGGCCTATCTGGGTTCGGAGTGCGGCCCGTGAGATATTTTGTTGACTGTTGCCCACGCACAGGGTTTCCACGTTCCGCTGGTTTCCATCGGCAAAGTTTTTTCCCCGACCAGTATGACTGACGTGATTCACATGTGAAGCGAGGGCGAATGAAGTGAGGTGTGCGCTGATAGCTCAAAATATTGACTGTGAGAGCCGTATACTCCTTCTGCGTCCAAAGTGTAATTATTTATTTTGTTATTACCATTTGAAGTTGATGATAGTTCTGGTAATATATCAATAATTAAGCATTTTCTAGAGCTCGTTTGGAAATATTCAACGTCTATTAAATGTATTTAATCTTATTCATGGGGTCATGAACTGAAGGGACGATCCTTTGAAACTTAGATGAGGAGGACTTTCTTCAGTCAGGGGGTGGTGAGTCTTTAAGACAGAGATACAGATGTTCTTGATTAATAAGAGGAAGAGAGGATAAGAGGAAGAGGGGCGACACGGTAGCACAGTGGTTAGCACTGCTGCTTCACAGCACCAGGGTCCCAGGTTCGATTCCCGGCTTGGGTCACTGTCTGTGCGGAGTCTGCACGTCCTCCCCGTGTCTGCGTGGGTTTCTTCCGAGGGCTCCGGTTTCCTCCCACAAGTTCCGAAAAACAGGCTGTTATTCTGAATTTCCCTCCGTGTACCCGAGCAAGCACCGGACTGTGGTATTTTAGCTCAGTTGGCTGGACAGCTGGTTTGCAGAACGAGGCCAACAGCACAGGTTCAATTCCCGTATCGGCTGAGGTTCTTTATAAAGGCCCCTCCTTTTCAACCTTGCTTCCTCACCTGAGGTGTGGTGACCCTCAGATTAAATCAACACCAGTCAGCTCTTTGCCCCTCAAAGGGAAAAGCAGCCTATGGTCATCTGGGACTACGGTGACTTTACTTACTTTAGGAGGGCCACAAGGGGGAAGATTTGGTCTACGTTTACTTTAACAATCCCATTTCGTATTTTGTACACCTCGATCAGATTCTCTCTCATCCTTCTAAACTCCAGCGAGTATGAGCCCAAATTGTTTAATCTCTCCTCATACGTCAACCCCTTTCATCCCCGGAATCAATCTGGTGACCCTCCCTTGAACTGCCTCCAATGCCACCACTTCCTTCCTCAAATAAGGAGACCAAAACTGGACACAATACTCCAGGTGTGGTCTCACCCACACCCTTTGCAACAATTGGAGCAATACTTTGGACTTGCCAAATGGAGGGCAAGGACCATTAGGGTTGGCCAACAAATAACCACTGATGTGCAAATCCTGTGGATGAATAAATAACAAAAATTAAGAACTAGGTGACAAGCCAGTTGTTTTTACTACTATCTTCACTCACTCATCTTTGGGATATCATGCTGAAAGATATGTGTTGTTTTCCTAGCTTAGATTGTTTTTTTCTGCCCTTAAAACTTAATCAATCAGCCCTTGGTTTGCCTTGATGAAAGATGGCCGCCCAGCCCCGCGCGGTAAAGGTGGTGTGTGACATTTGCGCATCGCCGGAAGGTGCCCGGGCGGCACCGGATGCCCCGCTCTCGGGTTCCGCCCGGCCCGCTGATGAATTCACGTGACGGCGCGAGCGTGTGCAGCAGTGTGTGATGTCCGTGCGGGAAGATGGCGGACGAGGTGGGCGGCAGGCAGCTGGGCGGCTCGGGCTCCGACTCGGAAGGGCCGACGCCCACTAACCCGAGCAGGGGCCCACGGCTGGTCAAGATCATCAAGTCGGAGACCGGCTACGGCTTCAACGTGCGGGGCCAGGTGAGCGAGGGCGGCCAGCTGAGGAGCATCAACGGCGAGCTGTACGCCCCGCTCCAGCACGTCAGCGCCGTCTTACCGGGCGGAGCGGCCGAGCGCGCCGGCGTCCGCAAGGGGGACCGCATCCTGGAAGTGTAAGTAACCGGCCGGCGGCCCCGCAACCCGGGGGGCGGGGAGGGGGAGAGGAGAGAACACCAACTCCGCCCAGGAACCGAGCGCGGCCCGACTCCCCCCCCCCCCCCCCCCCTGCAGCCCCCCCCCCCCTGCAGCCCCCCCCCCCCCTGCAGCCCCCCCCCCTGCAGCCCCCCCCCCCCTGCAGCCCCCCCCCCTGCAGCCCCCCCCCCCTGCAGCCCCCCCCCCCTGCAGCCCCCCCCCCCCTGCAGCCCCCCCCCCGCGCGCTACAGCCCCCCCCGCCCGCTGCAGCCCCCCGCCCGCGCGCTGCAGCCCCCCGCCCGCGCGCTGCAGCCCCCCCCCCCCCGCGCGCTGCAGCCCCCCCCCGCCGCCCGCCCGCGCGCTGCAGCCTCTTCCCCCCCCCCCCGCCCGCTGCAGCCCCCCCCCCCCCCCCCGCGCGTGCTGCAGCCCCCCCCTGATGACCGGGGTGGGGGGGGGGGAGAATTGGGTGTCTATCCCCCTGGGTGGGAGCTGTTGGGCGTCTATACCCCTGGGTGTTGGGTGTCTATCCCCATGACTGGGGGGTGTTGGGCGTGTCTCTCCCCTGGGTGGGGGGTATTGGGTGCCTCTCCTCCCCTGGGTGGAGGCATTGGGTGCCTCAATCACTCCTTGGTGGGGGGCATTGGGTGCCTCAATCCCCCCTTGGTGGGGGTATTATTGAGTGCCCCCTCCCCCTGGGTAGTGGTATTGGGTCGGGGGGGGGGGGTGTTATCGGGTGCCTCTCCTCCCCCTGTGGGTGAGGGTGGTATTGGGTGCCCCCTCCCCATTGGTGGGGGTGGTATTGGGTGCTGCCTCCTCTCCCTGGGTGGGGCAGGCAGGAAGGGTATTGGGCACCCCCCCCCCCGGGTTTGGGAAGGTGGAGTATATTTGGTGCCTTTTTCCTTGGGTGGGAAAGGGAGGGCACTGTGGGTGCCTCTCCCTTGGCTGGGGAAGGGGTGTGGCATTGGGTCCTTCCCTTTTAGGGTGGGGTATATTGGTGATGCTGCTCCTGGGCTTTGGGCCCGGAGCCGAGCTTCCCCGGGGGACGGAGGGGGTTGCTTTTGGGTGGGCAGAGTGGGATTGGGAGCGTTTGTCTGTGGAGATGTGTGAGAGAACTGACATCTCAGCCCACCTCATCTTGCCCTCCCCAACACCTGGACCCTTTGCCTAGCCCAAATCACGGTTCACCCTCCTGCCTTACATGCTCCATCGTTTGTTTCTTCAACCTCGGGCACCTTTCCATTTCCCCACCCCACCCCCCTTCACCCATTACACAGACTCTATCCTATGACCATCTCTCCCACCCATACCCTCCTGATGACCCCTGTCACACACCACCAACCAACCAACCCAGAATACCCTCTTTTCCTTTTGCCAGCTCCGTGCTTTCCTCGCCCTCTCCCTTATGGACTTTCTGCCCAACCCGCGCCCCCCCCCCATCTTTTCATCCTAGTGCCTGTACTGTTCTATGTTCTGTATAATTTTGCATTGTTTTTGTAATATGCACAAGGATCTGTTTGTATCGTGCTCTTGAAACGTCTGCTCCAGGTATCCGTGCTTTAGCTGCCCTGCTTGGCACGGTCCGCTCATAGCTTGCAAGCAATCATTGACTGGGAGCTTGTTCTTGAACACCTCTTGCTGTTATTTTACTGACTTTAGCCGCAGACTAGATTTTTGTTTAAATTTAGTTTGAACACTAGCAGATCAGGGAAATGATGGTGCTTTGTAAGTGACAAAATTAAGTCTGTAAACTTCAAACTGCGACTTTGATGTGTGACTCTTGAATTATCTGGTAAAATTATTAATATTACCGTACCAAAATTGATGGTGTGAGGTTGATAAATACTTCACCTGATGTAAATGACCTGAACAGGTTGCTATTGGAAACCAAATTAACTGCGATTTCACCCATTTAGCCATTTATATGTATCACATATAGTAATTACACAGCAGCTCGGAAACCACAAAGATTGATTAGTTTGTAAGAATTTAATCTACGCTGCAATATTAGGCTCTGCTACTGATCCTCACATTACTAATTTATGGAAAGCTAACGTGAAATAATAGCATGTTGCCACCTTGGAGGTGTCTGTTTGGTTCATCATCTTCTGAAGGAACCGTCTACTTTCATAGCCCAGCCATTCCTCCTTGCCTTTTGAGATCTTTCTGTTCACAAATATGTTTTCACTCCACTCCTGTAAGCTACTGTGGATCCTGCTTCCATCACAGCTCCTGTTGACGGAACACTCCATACTCTGCAATCTTCCTCGGTTCAAAAATAGCTTGGATGCCGTTGCTCTGTTATGGTACAAATGGTCTAGCTTAGTTTGTAGTCAAAACCTAAAGGGATAAGATCAACTGAACCGCATCTCATTGTGACGTAGGGCTACAGGGTAATGGGAGTGGCACTACCTGGGGAGCTCTGTCAAAGAGCCAGCATGATCACAATGGACCGAATGACCATATCCTTTTGAATTCTGTTCCGTTTGCTCATGTAGAGTGAAAAAAACTGGGAGCAATCGACTTGTAACCAATCCTGAAAGTGCAGAGTGGTGGTTTGATTGTGTTAGTGTGTAACCATTAAAAACAAACTCTGGTCAATGGTGTTTTGGAAAAAGATCGCAACGATTTAAAACATATTATTGGGGGCACAGTGGTTAGCACTGCTGCCTGATGGCACCGAAGACCCGGGTCACTGTTCGTGTAGAGCTTGCACGTTTGTCCCGTGTCTGCGTTTGGGTCCACAACCCAAACATGTGCAGAGTAGGTGGATGGCCACGCTGAATTGCGCCTTGATTGGAAATTTTAAAAATAAAATGTTCTGGGAACTGTAGTAGTTTACCATCTTTTTCCCTAACCCTCCCACTCCCCGTGGGCTGTGGGTTAAGGTGGTAGGTGACTCACCCCCGTAGCCTCAGCTGGTGGAAGTTGGCCGCCAGGAGTCAACCGAGGGTCGTTTGGGTGTTCAGTGGATAATGTACCTGTTCCCAGCCCCCCCACTGCTGTCCCCGTTCTCTGTTGCAGTAACAGGGCTGAGATGGGGAATTGAGCCCTCTGGGTCCCAGCGCCATGCCCCACCACTGGATTGGTCTCCCGTGACATCAGCCCATTGAAAATAACAACGCCTCTTCTCTTCTTCCCGAGGTTTCAGCCTCATTCAGATCTGTTAGATGGAAATAGTTCTTGGTGCTGGCAGTGCTCGTGGGGAAGGCCTGGTTCCAGTCTTTGAGAACACTGCACTGTGTATAATTTCGAAATGAGGCAAGCCTGCATCTTGCCAGTTGATATTTGCAGTCTCCTGTGTGTTTATGCATCATTTCTTAAAATGCCCAGCATCTTCTGGTATTGGCTGTGTTGCAGAGAATGCTAAAGGATGAAAAAGAGCTAGCTTTTATATCGAGCCATTCCTGATCTTGGGATGCGAGGCTCTGCCCACGGCACATTCAGCACTGACTTGCTTTCGCCCTGTCAATCGGAGAGAGCTGTTGGAACCCCAGCTTCAGGGAAAGGCTTCTTTAAAAGTGTTTCACAACCAAGGAAGTACTTTTGTTGTAGTGTCGGGAATTGTGTCTGATAATGTGTGCTGCAAGTTCCCACAACTGTCGAGAAATGTGTCCGATAATGTGTGTGCTGTAAGTTCCCACAATCGGCAGTGTGATGGTCTGTTTTTGGTGATGATAGTTGCAGGTTCAGTATTGGTCAGGATGCTGGGGAGAGCTCCCCAGCTCTTCAAAATAGTACCGTGGAATCTAAGGAGGCAGCTGAGACCTTGGTTTAATGTTTTTCTTTTTAAAAAAATATATTTAGAGTAGCCAATTATTATTTTTTTCTTTGTCCAATTAAGGGGCAATTTAGCGTGGCCAATCCACCTACCCAGCACATCTTTGGGTTGTGGGGCTGAAACCCACGCAGACACGGGGAGAATGTGCAAACTCCACACGTACAGTGAACCAGGGCCAGGATTCAAACCCGGGTCCTTAGTGCCACAGTCCTAGTGCTAACCACTGTGCCACATGCCGTCTCTCCCCCCCCCCCCCCCCCCCAGTTTAATGTTTTTCTTTCCCCAAATGACTGTGCCTCTGACAGTGTAGCACCCCCCCCTCAGCACTGCACTGGGAGTGTTAGTCTAGATTGTGCTCCACGTTTCCGAAGTGGGGCTTGAACAAACTTGTGATGGGAGGGGGGGGTTATCTGTGCTGATCTATAATGAGGCAATTCTCCCTTTCGGCTTCCAACAGAGAAGAGGCTGAGAGTAGGATTTCAGTGCTTTTGGGTCTGATGGGATAGCGGTAGCTGAGATTACAGCGGTAGTGTTGTAAGAAGCTTAAGTGCCCGATGGTGAAGTCCATGTGATCGATTAAAAGATGTTTTAAAAAAAAAACACAGCAATACATACGTGTTGTGGTGAGCCACAAAATGTGCAACTCATGACTATAGGGCAGGACAAGCCTGCAGTACCCAAGCTGTAGTTTACCACCTTTCAACTTTAGCACTAACTTATCTAAAATGCACTAAAACTCTGCTCATCTGAAGCCTGCCAACTTTGTTGTCATTCTTAACCTTCAGATGTCCTCAGACTGACCCATTATCCCCAGAGTGCAAATTAGCCTCTTGTACTAAAGCTATATATTTATTCACATTTTCCTACTTGCCCTTCGTTTGAAGTTGAGCGCGGTGACAATATCGAGCGACAGAAGTCATCCTGTAGCCAGAGTTACTGCATGTCGTCACATCTGCACTATACTCTCACACGATACCAGTCAGGAGGCAGTCATGCCGGATTGCACAGCTGCTATTGCAAGGTTAGCAGAAAGGTTCAAAGTAGAAAAGTAATTTGGAATGAGGAATAGCATTCCCTGCACGTTAATAGACATTCACTTAGTTCAAATGTGAACTGTGATTTGCAATAGGGGCTGGTTTAACACAGTGGGCTAAACAGCTGGCTTGTAATGCAGAACAGCCAGCAGCGCGGGTTCAATTCCCGTACCTGCCTCCCCGAACAAGCGCTGGAATGTGGCGACTAGGGGCTTTTCACAGTAACTTCATTGAAGCCTACTTTGACAATAAGCGATTATTATTAGGGTGGGACTTTTCCTTTGAAAGGAGCGCACTGCTCCTCCATTTGAGCGGTGTGGAATAAAATGAACGTTCTCCAGTTGGCTGGGTATGATCAGTGGGTATTCCAGTACTCTTACTTTAGCTTTTCACCAAATATAGAATAATGGCTTGGGTGAAAGAGCACGGTTGGGAGGCACAGTAAGTTGTGTAAATTGGAGCAGGAAGTTAGAAAGAAGCAGCGACCAAGTGAGAGGACAGAATGATAGCACTTACAGCCCAATGTGTGGAACTGCAAGGACATCCATTTTGAATCTCGGAGAAAGGTTTTGAATATTTTCTTAATGGTGAGTCCATTATTCCTGGGGCGGGTAGCAGGTCAGAAACATTACCAGGGTTTTGCTTTGCGGATTGGCGATAATACGTAACCGTTTCTGTGATCTCTGTCCATCAACCTGCAGCGTCACAGTCGCTCATCTCAACCGCTCTTGTCAGAATGTCAGCCTTCTGCCTGAACTGACCCTGCTTCATTCTCTGGGGAAATTACCAAGATTGATTGGAGCAGGTTAGTTTGGCCATGTGACATTCAATTGAGGCCAGGGCTGTTTATCAGCATGATCTGACACAAGAGTGCAGGTGAATTGTACTTCCAGTCTGTACGTGTCGATGTGCAGCACTTGAGGTTATAATGTTACACTCATTTTCCCTCCAGGCTGTACCGTTCACCTAACCGTGGGAGCATGAACTTGTCTCTTCCTGTGCTTGGCGGCAGTGACTGCAAATGCTACCTGTTCCAAAGCAGAGTGACAGGGAAAGGCTGATCCCACGCAAAGCTTTCCACTTCACTTTTGTTGGGATCCAACGATCCGCCCACAGTGGGGGCTAAAGGTGATAAGTTCCAGATTTCTCTGAACCAGCCTGATTGCTGAGAGTGGTTACGTGGTTGCCTGTTGCCCTGGCAACCGCTACAAACCATTTCATGGTGCAGGGGACCCTCGTACTGAATGAATTGTTTTTAAAAGGCAGCCCTGTCTTCCCTTCAGGAATACGCGTTACCTCCGCATCTCTCTGAATAAACCAGGCGGGCATTTAATGGCAGCAGTGCAGATATATTTCTGTGATCGCAAATCGAATGAACCCGAAGGGACTGTCACTGGTGTATTGTGCATGTTTGGGAGGAGGGCTGTGCTCAGTGGAAAGATTGACCCGGCTGTGCGGTGTGTGAAATGATCACTGCCTTCCAGCAGTAGAATACAGACAGTATGTGGCCCCTTCCTCTGGATGACGAGAGGCAAGGGTTTGACGGTTCTGCTTCTTCCCAGCCCTGCTTCCTGGAGAAACCTGCAGTCGAGTAAAAATAAAAATTCAGCATTAGGGAACCTGTCCAGATTTCTAAATGCTTTTACCATTCAAGAGAAAAGTTTTGTTTTCGGTGCATTTTATTAAATGCTTCATGAACATAAATAAATGACAGCACTGTTGTTCTTTGCACCAATTAGCTGCAGCCGTATTGAATAAATACATAATTATCCAGTTTAAATTTGGAAAGCAAAGCAAATCTATGGCAGATGGTGCCTTTATGCTAGAGTAGGCACAATAATGTGTATTAATATAGCATTTCTAACATGATAAAACACCCCAAGGTACTTCACAAGATCATTATAAAACAAAGTGCGACATATGAGTCACGAAGGAGATATTAGATCGGACGACCAAGGAGGTAGATTTTTGGGGGTAACGGAGGTACATTTTTTGGGGTATCTTGAAGGAGAAAAGTGAGGCAGAGGTGCGTAGGGAGTGTATTCCAGAGATTGGGGGCTGTTGGCTGAGGCAACTAAAGCCCAGCCACCAATGCAGGAGAAATTCAAATCAGAGATGTGGGAGAGGCCAGTACTAGAGGAAGGTAGATATGAGTGTTGGGAGACTGGAGGAGATGAGAGGAATTAAATGTAGGATTTTAAAAAACCAAAACAAGGATGAGAATTTTAAAATCAAGATCATAGAATCACTACAGTGCAGAAGGAGGCCATCAAGTCTGCACCAACCCTCTGAAAGGGTACCCTACCTACGGTCAGGCCCCACCCTATCCCCTTAACCCAGCAACTCCACCTAACCTTTTGGACACTGAAGGGCAATTGATCATGGCCAATCCACCTAACCTGCACATCTTTGGACTGTGGGAGGAAACCGGAGCACCCGGAGGAAACCCGCGCAGACACGGGGAGAACGCCACACGGTCACCCAAGGCTGGAATTGAACCCGGGTCCCTGGAGCTGTGCGGCAACAGTGACCAGGAGCCAACGTGGGTTGGTGAGCACGGGCTGATGGGGTGGGGGAAGGAACCAAACATGCTGCGAGTTAAGATCATGGTCTAAATTATCATCTCGGAATCGAATTTGGCTTGTAAAATGAACTGCAAGGTTATGATCTCCATCCGTTTCGCCCAATTTACCCTATACTTGTCATCTCCATGTTCCCAATGTTCATTTTATTGGATCTATGAAAACTATTTGGCTCCAAATGAAAGTGTTCCCAGTGAATTATCCTAACCAATGCTGAGTGTTTACACGCTCTTTATGCATACCATATAACCCGCAATTTCAATAATTCAGTTAAACCAATTCAGTTTCCAGTCAACTCCAATTGAGCACAAAAGTACTTCTGCACCACTCTATAATTCGATTGCATAATTCAATTTTTTCTTGACACAAAAGTGCTTTTGAATCATCGGAAGTAGACTGTCTTCTGATTTTATTGTTTCAGATTGTCATGAGTTTATAATTTTTGTAACTGACCTGTTGAACTTTTATACTTAAATTAAAAAAAAAAATTAGAGTACCCAATTCTTTTTTTATTCCATTAAGGGGCAATTTAGCGTGGCCAATCCACCTACTCTGCACATCTTTTTGGGTTGTGGGGGGGTGAGACCCACTCGGACACTGGGAGAATGTGTAAACGCCACACGGACAGTGACCCGGGATTGAACATAGAACATAGAACATAGAACAATACAGCGCAGTACAGGCCCTTCGGCCCACGATGTTGCACCGAAACAAAAGCCATCTAACCTACACTATGCCATTATCATCCATATGTTTATCCAATAAACTTTTAAATGCCCTCAATGTTGGCGAGTTCACTACTGTAGCAGGTAGGGCATTCCACGGCCTCACTACTCTTTGCGTAAAGAACCTACCTCTGACCTCTGTCCTATATCTATTACCCCTCAGTTTAAAGTTATGTCCCCTCGTGCCAGCCATATCCATCCGCGGGAGAAGGCTCTCACTGTCCACCCTATCCAACCCCCTGATCATTTTGTATGCCTCTATTAAGTCTCCTCTTAACCTTCTTCTCTCCAACGAAAACAACCTCAAGTCCGTCAGCCTTTCCTCATAAGATTTTCCCTCCATACCAGGCAACATCCTGGTAAATCTCCTCTGCACCCGCTCCAAAGCCTCCACGTCCTTCCTATAATGCGGTGACCAGAACTGTACGCAATACTCCAAATGCGGCCGGACCAGAGTTCTGTACAGCTGCAACATGACCTCCCGACTCCGGAACTCAATCCCTCTACCAATAAAGGCCAACACTCCATAGGCCTTCTTCACAACCCTATCAACCTGGGTGGCAACTTTCAGGGATCTATGTACATGGACACCTAGATCCCTCTGCTCAGCCACACTTTCAAGAACTTTACCATTAGCCAAATATTCCGCATTCCTGTTATTCCTTCCAAAGTGAATCACCTCACACTTCTCTACATTAAACTCCATTTGCCACCTCTCAGCCCAGCTCTGCAGCTTATCTATATCCCTCTGTAACCTGCTACATCCTTCCACACTATCGACAACACCACCGACTTTAGTATCATCTGCAAATTTACTCACCCACCCTTCTGTGCCTTCCTCTCGGTCATTGATAAAAATGACAAACAGCAACGGCCCCAGAACAGATCCTTGTGGTACTCCACTTGTGACTGTACTCCATTCTGAACATTTCCCATCAACCACCACCCTCTGTCTTCTTTCAGCTAGCCAATTTCTGATCCACATCTCTAAATCACCCTTAATCCCCAGCCTCCGTATTTTTTGCAATAGCCTACCGTGGGGAACCTTATCAAACGCTTTGCTGAAATCCATATACACCACATCAACTGCTCTACCCTCGTCTACCTGTTCAGTCACCTTCTCAAAGAACTCAATAAGGTTTGTGAGGCATGACCTACCCTTCACAAAGCCATGCTGACTATCCCTGATCATATCATTCCTATCTAGATGATTATAAATCTTGTCCCTTATAATCCCCTCCAAGACTTTACCCACTACAGACGTGAGGCTCACCGGTCTATAGTTGCCGGGGTTGTCTCTGCTCCCCTTTTTGAACAAAGGGACCACATTTGCTGTCCTCCAGTCCTCTGGCACTATTCCTGTAGCCAATGATGACATAAAAATCAAAGCCAAAGGTCCAGCAATCTCTTCCCTGGCCTCCCATAGAATCCTAGGATAAATCCCATCAGGTCCCGGGGACTTATCTATTTTCAGCCTGTCCAGAATTGCCAACACCTCTTCCCTACGTACCTCAATGCCATCTATTCTATTAGCCTGGGGCTCAGCATTCTCCTCCACAACATTATCTTTTTCCTGAGTGAATACTGACGAAAAATATTCATTTAGTATCTCGCCTATCTCTTCAGACTCCACACACAATTTCCCATCCCTGTCCTTGACTGGTCCTACTCTTTCCCTAGTCATTCGCTTATTCCTGACATACCTATAGAAAGCTTTTGGGTTTTCCTTGATCCTTCCTGCCAAATACTTCTCATGTCCCCTCCTTGCTCGTCTTAGCTCTCTCTTTAGATCCTTCCTCGCTACCTTGTAACTATCCATCGCCCCAACCGAAACTTCACACTTCATCTTCACATAGGCCTCCTTCTTCCTCTTAACAAGAGATTCCACTTCCCTGGTAAACCACGGTTCCCTCGCTCGACGCCTTCCTCCCTGTCTGACCGGTACATACTTATCAAGAACACGCAGTAGCTGATCCTTGAACAAGCCCCACTTATCCAGTGTGCCCAACACTTGCAGCCTACTTCTCCACCTTATCCCCCCCAAGTCACGTCTAATGGCATCATAATTGCCCTTCCCCCAGCTATAACTCTTGCCCTGCGGTGTATACTTATCCCTTTCCATCATTAACGTAAACGTCACCGAATTGTGGTCACTGTCCCCAAAGTGCTCTCCTACCTCCAAATCCAACACCTGGCCTGGTTCATTACCCAAAACCAAATCCAACGTGGCCTCGCCTCTTGTTGGCCTGTCAACATATTGTTTCAGGAAACCCTCCTGCACACACTGTACAAAAAACGACCCATCTATTGTACTCGAACTATATCTTTTCCAGTCAATATTTGGAAAGTTAAAGTCTCCCATAATAACTACCCTGTTACTTTCGCTCATATCCAGAATCATCTTCGCCATCCTTTCCTCTACATCCCTAGAACTATTAGGAGGCCTATAAAAAACTCCCAACAGGGTGACCTCTCCTTTCCTGTTTCTAACTTCAGCCAATACTACCTCGGAAGAAGAGTCCCCATCTACCATCCTCTCCGCCACCGTAATACTGCTCTTGACTAGCAGCGCCACACCTCCCCCTCTTTTGCCTCCTTCTCTGAGCTTACTAAAACACCTAAACCCCGGAACCTGCAACATCCATTCCTGTCCCTGCTCTATCCATGTCTCCGAAATGGCCACAACATCGAAGTCCCAGGTACCAACCCACGCTGCCAGTTCCCCTACCTTGTTTCGTATACTCCTGGCATTGAAGTAGACACACTTCAAACCACCTACCTGAACGCTGGCCCCCTCCTGCGACGTCAAATCTGTGCTCCTGACCTCTATACTCTCATTCTCCCTTACCCTAAAACTACAATCCAGGTTCCCATGCCCCTGCTGCATTAGTTTAAACCCCCCCAAAGAGCACTAACAAATCTCCCCCCCAGGATATTTGTGCCCCTCAGGTTCAGATGTAGACCATCCTGTCTGTAGAGGTCCCACCTTCCCCAGAAAGAGCCCCAGTTATCCAAAAATCTGAAACCCTCCCGCCTGCACCATCCCTGTAACCACGTGTTTAAATGCTCTCTCTCCCTATTCCTCATCTCACTATCACGTGGCACGGGCAACAACCCAGAGATAACAACTCTGTTTGTTCTAGTTCTGAGCTTCCATCCTAGCTCCCTGAAAGCCTGCCTGACATCCTTGTCCCCTTTCCTACCTATGTCGTTGGTGCCAATGTGGACCACGACTTGGGGCTGCTCCCCCTCCCCCCTAAGGACCCGGAAAACACGATCCGAGACATCACGTACCCTTGCACCTGGGAGGCAACATACCAAACGTGAGTCTCTCACGCTCCCACAAAATCTCCTATCTGTGCCCCTGACTATAGAGTCCCCAATTACTAATGCTCTGCTCCTCTTCCCCCCTTCCCTTCTGAGCAACAGGGACAGACTCCGTGCCAGAGGCCCGTACCCCATGGCTTACCCCTGGTAAGTCGTCCCCCCCACAAGTATCCAAAGCGGTATACTTGTTTCTCAGGGGAACGATCGCAGGGGATCCCTGCACTGACTGTTTTTTCCCAGTCCCTCTTACAGTTACCCACCTATCTCCAATCTTTGGTGTAACTAATTCCCTGAAGCTGCTATCTATGACCCCTTCTGCCTCCCGAATGATCCGAAGTTCTTCCAACTCCAGCTCCAGTTCCCTAACTCGGTCTTGGAGGAGCTGGAGATGGCAGCACTTCCTGCAGGTAAAATCAGCAGGGACACTAACTGCATCCCTCACCTCAAACATCCTGCAGGAGGAACATTGTACTCCCTTCCCTGCCATTCCTCTAACTTTCTACCAAGATCTAGCTAACAACTAAATTAAACTTTTATAAAAAATAATAATAATATAATAAAAATATGGTACTTACCTCAGACCAATGGGTTTTATTATTAGGTTAGAGGAGGAGGGCGGGTGGGAGACACTACACGTGTAGTGTCTCGGGTTTCCTCTCCACCAGAATTTATTGGTGAGGGTCTTCGATGCCGTGAGGCAGCAGTGCCAGCCACTGCGGCACCGTGCCACCCTAAACTTTTATACTTCTAAAAGTGGTAAATGCGTTGCCATATGTAATATACCAGTAGTTGGATGTGCATCTGGTACAGGGAACCTCGGTTCCTGATTGGTTTCCCCCTGCTGTTTTTTGCCACATTTTGTGTTAACCTGTTTCCATTTGTACTGGAAAATAGCCACGTAAACAAGTATCATTTTCTTGCCACTGGGGGCCGAATAATCCTTCAACCCCTCAGCCTATGCTCCAAGAAACAAAATCTCTGCCTCCCAAATTGTCCTAACTTTAATAATTTATCTCTATAAAATAGTAATATTTTTGCAAGAACATGGAGGGAGTTATATCTTCAAACTTGGTGCAATTATTTCCTACTCCTGATTACTCTTCATGTGAAGATTATAATTAATCTCTGTACACAGGGTGGCACAGTGCCTCACAGCACCAGGGACCCGGGGTTGATTCCAGCAGTGTGTGACAGTCTATGTGGAGATTGCGTGTTCTCATCGCTTCTCCGACTTTTGGCTAAGATGAGCGTGAGGTCCGGTGTAATGCTTGGATCTGGTATGTCTCTCTTGTGGGGACCATGAATTGGATTCAATTTGAATTGTTTTTTGGAGCAGGCAAGTAGCTGGATTCGGGGTTTGCCGCTGTCGACACTCTTGAGCTCTGGTTTTGTAACTGATTAAGTAACAAAGAAAAAAGAGATTGCGAGTTCTCTCCATAGCTATGTAAGTTTCCACCGGGCACTCCGGTTTCCTCCCACAGTCCAAAGATGTGCTGGTTAGGCGGGTTATGGGGCTAGGTTGGGTGGACCTGGGTAGGGTGCTCTTTTGGAGGGTCAGTGCTGATTCAATGGGCCGAATGGTGGCATTCTGCATTGTAAGGATTCTATTATCTCAGCAGTATATAATGTATATTTTTTAAGTACCATTTCTAAGCTTTGTGTCCATTCAATATTATGTTTACATTATTTTAGGGGCAGCACATTGGCACAGTGGTTAGCACTGCTGCCTCACGGCGCCGAGGTCCCAGGGTCGATCCCGGGCCACTGTCCGTGTGAAGTTTGCACATTCTCCCAGTGTCTGTGTGGGTCTCAACCCCACAACCCCAAAAGATGTGCAGGGTAGGTGGATTGGCCACGCTAAATTGCCCCTTGTAAAAAAAAAAAAATGAATTTTGTACTCTAAATACAAAATAAAAAAATTGACATTATTTTGATGTCAGTAAACCAGTTTTTCTGAATTTGTACATGAAATAATGTTTCATGCCGCTAGGGTGGCAATTGTATTTTTGCCCTTATTGTAAAGGGGCTGGTGTTTCATGGTAAGGAAGTCTCTGCAATTGTACAAGGGTTTGGCAAGACCACACCTTTTACAGTTTTAGTCTCTGTAATCTGTAATTCTTGGTTTTGAGGTCCACTAGACTGATGCCTGAGGGAAACCTTGGCTGTATAACTCTCTGGAGTGTGGATGAGAGGCGATCTATCTTCAGCACAGAGGCCCGTAGCTGCTCATTGTGTATTCATTCACACAATCTCTCAGTGCAGAAGAGGCCCATTGGCCAATCTAGTATGGTCCGACACTTGAAAAACACCTGACCTACCTACCTAATCCCATTTTTCAGCACTTGGCCCATAGCCTTGAATGTTATGACGTGCCAAGTGCTCATCCAGACACTTTTTAAAGGATGTGAGGCAGCACCCCTCTACCACCCCCTCAGGCAGTGCACGATGAGAGGAGGCGATGGGGACCAGTTGTAAATCAGCCATCTTATTGAATGGTGGAGCAGGCTGGAGGGTTCTGTGTACTTCATTTTCGAAAAAATAATTGTGTCCAACTGACTTTTAGTTTTTATTGCCAAAATGAAGGAAGTTCACAGAATATTCCAACGCAGAAGGAGACCATTTACCCTATCAAAACCCCTCAAAAGTTTGATGTTTTGATAGTGATTGGATGTCCCAGCAGATGTGCAGCTGTGTGCGCCGAGGCAGTTATTTGAGGAAATTTGCGTTGAACAGGCGCCTGTGTGCTTGATGGATGTCCGATTTCTTGAGTCGATCCTTCCACCAATCCAGTTTGTACTCTTGCTTATTCAAATATGGCTTCTTTCTATCCAGGTGTTTAGCCGGGAGTTACATAGCTGCCGCGGTGACTCGGAACGCTGCTCTTTCTCCACCTGCTTCCAGCTTAGGCCGATGGGATGAGTGCCATCTCTGTTGTAAGGGTCCTGCAGTCGAACTGGTTTGGGCAGTCTTCGGTCGCTTAATTGGCATGAATCCGCACAGAGTGACACTACAATTCCCAGCTCCAGTGGAGAGGTTTGGCTAATGAATGCTGTAAGTGTTTGTCCTTCGTGTTGGGTGGGGTTACTGGGTTATGGGGATAGGGTGGAGGTGTTGACCTTGGGTAGGGTGCTCTTTCCAAGAGCCGGTGCAGACTCGATGGGCTGAATGGCCTCCTTCTGCACTGTAAATTCTATGATGATCTATGTAAGAGATGAGGATTGGTTTTTATCATGGAACTTGTATGCAGTCATCCTTGACGAATGCGTTATTATGTAACAAACCTCCGACAACATTTTGTTGGAGAAATTGCTCCGTTTTTTGACATTGCTGCAGTTTTAGACATGAGTCCTGTTTGCTGTAGTTCATCGAGGCTCTTCATGGACTCAAAAGGCTGTTTGCTGTAGCGGGTTGTTTAAACTGTTTGCTGAGTAAATTGGCTTTGCTGTAAAATACCCTGGCTTCTGAGAGTCCCCTCGGTCCCACCCCACCCCGAAGTATTAACTGGCATAGTGGTATTAATAGACACTGTACAGATCTACAGCACAAAGAACTTGGCACTGAAGCATTTGAAGAGGCCACACGGAGGGGAATTTGAGAAAACAAAGTTCTTTCCGAGATCTTCAGCGGGGCAGTGCGGGGGGAACTTTACCCTGTATTTATTGTTTTTTCTGATGCTGCCACAGGCTATACGGACTTCTTCCCTTACCTGAACAGCACAACGTTCCAGTGACTGGAACTGTTCAGTATCTTTTCGGTCAATTTTATTTTGATAACAAAATTGCACATCAGGGTATTCCTTTAAAAAAAAAATAAATAAAAAAAAAAATTTAGAGGGTCCAATTAATTTTTTTAAATTAAGGGGCAATTTAGCATGGCCAATTCACTTAGCCGGCACATCTTTGGGTTGTGGGGGTGAGACCCACGCAGACACTGGGAGAATGTGCAAACTCCACACGGACAGTGACCTGGAGCCGGGATCGAACCTGGGACCTCAATGCCGTGAGGCAGCAGTGCAAACCACTGTGCCACCATGCTGCCCGATCAGGGTACTCCTAAAACATTAAAAAAAGATTTTTTAGGGTACCCAATTCTTTTTTTTTCAATTAAGAGGCAATTTAGTGTCGCCAATTCACCTATCCTCCACATTTTTTGGGTTGTGGGGGCGATACCCACGCAAGACGCGGGGAGAATGCGCAAACTCCACACAGACAGTGACCCGGAGTCGTGATCGAACCTGGGACCTCAGCCCCGTGAGGTGGCATGGTAGCATAGTGGTTAGCACTGTTGCTTCACAGCACCAGGATCCCAGGTGCGATTCCCGGCTTGGGTCTCTGTGCGGAGTTTACACGCTCTCCCCGTGTCTGCGTGGGTTTCCTCCGGGTGCTCCAGTATCCTTCCACAAGTCCCGAAAGATGTACTTGTTCGGTGAATTGGATATTCTGAATTCGCCCTCCGTGTACCCAAACAGGCACCAGAGTGTGGCGACTAGGAGATTTTCACAGTAACTTCATTGCAGTGTTAATGTAAGCCTACTTGTGATAATAATAAAGATTAAAGAGAAGACAGCAGTGCTAACCACTGCGCCACTATGCTGCCCCCTAAAACACTTATAATTGTAAATGTTTTGGGGGATTTTATAGTGAATGAGAGAAATAACGTAGATTGTGAATAAATTGCTTTACAAAATGCAGATCATTTTACTTTGAGTGTCTTGTTTTTGAATAACATCTGAAAAATCAACAATTATATTAGGGTGTCTAAAACATTGCGCAAAAAAACTGTGGAATGCAATAGTGCCCATGGGTCCACTTGGCCAGCCGCCTGTTATACAGAATCCATAGAATCCCTATAGTGAGGGCATTCGGTGCATCGGGTGCGCCGGCCTTGCAAAAGAGCACTCTACCTAAGCCCAACCCCCCGTCCTATCCGACTGGGAGGAAATGGGAGCACCAAAAGCCCCCAGTCGCCACACTCTGGCGCCTGTTCGGGTACACGGAGGGAGAATTCAGAATGTCCGATTCACCGAACAAGCATGTCTTTTGGGACTTGTGGGAGGAAACCAGAGCACCCGGAGGAAACCCACGAAGACACAGGGAGGACATGAAAACTCCACACAGACTGTCACCCAAGGCTGGAATCAAACCAAGGTCCCTGGTGTTGTGATGCAGCAGTGCTAGCTCCTGTGTTGCCCAAATTTGCAGCCTTGAATCGTGATGTAACTGCAAGGGAATGTTACACCTTTCATGACCTGTGGTCTTCCTAAAGCACTTTGCAACCAATGAAATACTTTGAAGTGCAGTCACTGTTGTACCGCAGGAAGCCAATTTGCATGCAGCAAGCTCCCAGCATTGTTAAAATAATCAAATAATGTGTGTGAGTGCTCTTTGTTAGGGGTTAAATATTGGCCAGAGCCCTGTGGGGGAATGATTCTCTTGCGTTTCTTTGAATTGTGCCATGGAATCTTTTACATCTACCTGAGAGGGCTGACGATACCTCACTTTAGCGTCATGTCTGCACCTTCAACAATGCAGCACCCCCTCAGTACTACACCGAGAATTCGACGAGATTATGTGCTTAAGGCTCTGTAGTGTGACGTGAATGCACTACCTTTCGACTCTGGGTAGGGAGAGCAAATGTTACCAACTGAACCATGGTTGACAGTTTAATTGTGCCTCACGATATCTCCGATGTCTCTGGGTTCTTTTCATGCAATAAAATACAGCGGCCAGCTTGAACACTGGTTCCACAAGTTGAGAGAATCAGTTCTTCTGTTTGAAGGATGAGACGTTGTGATCAACAACTGAAGAATCCAGAACATGATATAATCGAAGGTATGATTGATGTCCTTCCATCTGCAGGACATGATGGGAATGCAGCGCCCGAACTGAGGTCAGATGAGATCATCTGTATTTTTCATGATGGCTGAACAAGTTGATACTGGAAAGGCAAAGTCTGCCACAAATGTCACACATGAAGCTGCCCTCCGACTGTGGCATGGGATAATCTCTGCTGATGCCTGCTTTGCTGGGCTGGCGTTAACCTTTGGAGCCTCAGAAACCACATGTCATTGCGGTGGCAAATTCCTGCCCACAGCCGGTGCTGCCATCTCCATCGATCGCAGCTGGAATTTCCCCATCTATGAGGGCTTTCATGTCTCTTTTGACAGCATCCTCGAATCGGCGCTTTGTGCACCGTTGGCTTCGAGGAACAGGCCACCTCCCCCGTGGAGATGCAACCACCTTGGACATGCAACCACCTTCCATCCTGTGCACATGCCCAAGACACCGAAACCTTCTTTGCTTGATTAGCGGCAGCATGTTGGGCCGATAAAGGGCGGCTGTTTTGTGACTTTGTCTTTCCATGTGATGCTGAGGATGCGTCACAGACACTGGCGTCGGGGGTTGTTGAGTCTGGATAGGGAACTGAAGGTCTCCGTGTCTAATATAATGCTGCTGTAAATCAGCACAATTTCATGCTGGGCTCAGCAATGACGTTCTTTGTCTTTTGTGAGAATTTGTTCTTTTCTGGAGTCTGAGGCTTTGGCTTAACGTCAAGATTCTCTGTTTACAAATCTGAGATTTGTATTTATTAATTAATTATTTTAAAAAAATTTAGAGTTCCCAATTCATCTTTTCCAATTAAGTGGGAATTTAGCGTGGCCAATCCACCTAGCCTGCACATCTTTGGGTTGTGGGGGCGAAACCCACGCAAACACTGGAAGAATGTGCAAAGTCCACACGGATAGTGACCCAGAGCCGGGATCGAACCTGGGACCTCGGCGCTATGAGGCAGCAGGGCTAACCCACTGTGCCACCGTGATGCCTGAGATTTGTATTTATTAAACTGTACTTTGCCCTTCAGCGAGAAAATGGCTGGCTGTTCAAATCTGCATATTGCTGATGCACAGTAAAACTCCGGGAGTTCTGTTGTCAGGCTGGGCTTATGAGGAATCCTTTAATTGATCTGATCAAGTGCATCAGAGATTTGGGGGGGGGGGGGAAACAGTGGAACGATCAGAGAGGGAGAGATCATCTTCAGTTTTCTTCCCCTCTGACGTGCTCCTGCCCAGACTCCAGGCTCACCAAGCATGAGGGGTGGGATTCTCCACTGCAACTGAGAACGGACAATTTGGCGTTCCAGCCAAAATTCCTTTCGCTTTCAGCGGGACCGTAGACTCCCAGCTACGAGCGAGGTCGGAGAATCCTGGCCAACGAGTAACATGGGAGCAGTCCAGAGAAATGCAAGATTAATCAAGGGCAGGGGAAGTTCTCGCCTGTGTCCTGCCCAATACCGATCCCTCAATTATCATCACAGAAACCAGATTGTCTGGCCATTATCATATTGCTGTTTGTGGGAGCCTTGCTGTGCATGGATTGCTGAGACTCTTAGACTACAACAGTGACAATGCTTCCAAAGTACTTAATTGGCTATAAAACCAGTTATGTTTGGAGTTCTTCATTCCGACGCTCACAGGCATTATATGGGGCAGCTTGTTAACCTTTCTCTACCCGTCATTTTCATGTATCGGTCATTCATTTCAAATTCAGGAACCATAAGAAATTGTCGAAATACGAAAAGGGACAACTGGAATGTGGAGTTAGTGATATTTTAGCTCGGGTTGATGCACTTAAACTAATCAAGAAGTCACTTCCCTGTCACCAGCAAAACACAGAACGTACCTGGTGCATCTATAAATTAAGTTGTAATGCTGTCCAGAAATATTGTAATGCTGAATGCGATTTGATCCTGACACACTATTGGCAGCTGCAGGATCAGATCTATTGTAAATGGTGGCATTTCTAGAGCAGATTAGTAACGGCATCACTAACTCACTAGGCTCATTGGAATGCATTAAAAAATGCTCATTGAAGATGAAGTTAGTTCGTTGATCCTGTCCCTATACTAGCAGGGCCTGCGTTCAGCATTGTATCATTCCAATTCCATTGCACCTCACTCTGTCCCCACACGCAGCCAGGCAAACTCTTGGATGAGTTGCGGAACCAAACATAGCCCCTAGTAACCTGCCTTCCGTATGAGAGTGTCAGTCATTCACGAGATCTAGTCTACCTCACTGTTATGGACCAGGGTTTAGAGAACCCCAAATTGTATCATGGAGTTCACCTGACCAACAACTTTTAATAGATTGTGGTATGGGGAGCACACGGCCCACTCTACAGGTGTGGGGAGTACACGGCCCACTCTACAGGTGTGGGGAGCACACGGCCCACTCTACAGGTATGGTACAGCAGAAATGGAAAAGTATTTTTTAAAGCAAAACAATGTTTATTCTATGAACTTAAGTTAACCTTTTTAAAACATAGTGAACGTCTTAGCAACCGTCAATTCAAATACAACCCCCATAGAATACAACGCTAAGTAATCCTTAATAACTTTCCAAGCAACATTCAGAAGACAAAATAAACGCCTTTTAACAGAAGCACATCAGGTTTGTATTCACTACTGAAAACATTTATAATTCTGAATTCACCAAATGATCGAGAGATAGTCTTTTCATGGCAGAGAGAACAGCAGTACACCTGCTTTGTCTGGCTTCCGCTCCAACACTGAAAAAACGAAACAAAAAAAACACAGGCTTTTCTCAAAGTGAAACGAAAAGCACAACCAGAGCTCCGCTCCACCCACACTCTGACATCACTGCAGTAACATGAGCAGACCGACATTTCTTAAAGTGACATTCTCATGACACTCACTTGATCTCGTGTTCTCTGCTGAACTGTTTTCAGTGCATCTGCATGATCCATTGTAGGAGGCCTTTTGAGCTTGTCACGTGAGGGAACCAAAACTGAACACTATTCTAGATGTGACCGTATCAAGTTCTGATGAGGGGGCATTGACTGGCAATGTTAACTGATTCTTCCTTTTCTTGAATGAGTACTTTCCTTCTGTATTTACAAATGAGAGGGGCCATATTGTTGGAGAGGACAGTGTGAAACAGACTGGTAAGCTCGAGGAAATACTTGTTAGGAAGGAAGATGTGTTGGGCATTTTGAAAAACTTGAGGATAGACTAGTCCCCCGGGCCTGACGGGATATATCCAAGGATTCTATGGGAAGCAAGAGATTAAATTGCAGAGCCGTTGGCAGTGATCTTTTCGTCCTCCCTGTCAACAGGGGTGGTACCAGGGGATTGGATAGACAAGTCCCCCGGGCCTGACGGGATATATCCAAGGATTCTATGGGAAGCAAGAGATTAAGATCTCTCTGCTCCTCCACATTGCCAAGATCCCTACCATTAACCCTGTATTCCGCATTCATATTTGTCCTTCCAAAATGGACAACCTCACACTTTTCAGGGTTAAACTCCCATCTGCCACTTCTCAGCCCAGCTCTGCATCCTATCTATGTCTCTTTGCAGCTGACAACAGCCCTCCTCACTATCCACAACTCCACCAATCTTCGTATTGTCTGCAAATTTACTGACCCGCCCTTCAACTCCCTCATCCAAGTCATTAATGAAAATCACAAACAGCAGAGGACCCAGAACTGATCCCTGCGGTACGCCACTGGTAACTGGGATCCAGGCTGAATATTTGCCATCCACCACCACTCTCTGACTTCTATCGGTTCGCCAGTTCGTTATCCAACTGGCCAAATTTCCCACTATCCCATGCCTCCTTACTTTCTGCATAAGCCTACCACGGGGAACCTTATCAAATGCCTTACTAAAATCCATGTACACTACATCCACTGCTTTACCTTCATCCACATGCTTGGTCACCTCCTCAAAGAATTCAATAAGACTTGTAAGGCAAGACCTACCCCTCACAAATCCGTGCTGACTATCCCTAATCAAGCAGTGTCTTTCCAGATGCTCAGAAATCCTATCCTTCAGTACCCTTTCCATTACTTTGCCTACCACCGAAGTAAGACTAACTGGCCTGCAATTCCCAGGGTTATCCCTACTCTCTTTTTTGAACAGGGGCATGACATTTGCCACTCTCCAATCCCCTGGTACCACCCCTGTTCACAGTGAGGACGAAAAGATCATTGCCAACGGCTCTGCAATTTCATCTCTTGCTTCCCATAGAATCCTTGGATATATCCTGTCAGGCCCGGGGGACTTGTCTATCATTTCAAAATGCCCAACACATCTCCCTTCCTAACAAGTATTTCCTCGAGCTTACCAGTCTGTTTCACACTGTCCTCTAACAATATGGCCCCTCTCATTTGTAAATACAGAAGAAAAGTACTCGTTCAAGACCTCTCCTGTCTCTTCAGACTCCATACACAATCTCCCGCTACTGTCCTTGATCGGACCTACCCTCGCTCTAGTCATTCTCACATATGTGTAAAAGGCCTTGGGGTTTTCCTTGATCCTTCCCGCCAAAGATTGTTCATGCCCTCTCTTAGCTCTCCTAATCCCTTTCTTCAGTTCCTTCCTGGCTATCGTGTATCCCTCCAGCACCCTGTCTGAACCTTGTTTCCTCAGCCTTACACAAGTCTTCTTCCTCTTAAGACATTCAACCTCTCTTGTCAACCATGGTTCCCTCACTCGTCCATCTCTTCCCTGCCTGACAGGGACATACATATCAAGGACATGTAGTACCTGTTCCTTGAACAAGTTCCACATTTCACTTGTGTCCTTCCCTGACAGCCTATGTTCCCAACTTATGCACTTCATTTCTTGTCTGACAACATCGTATTTACCCTTCCCCCAATTGTAAACCTTGCCCTGTTGCACGCACCTATCCCTCTCCATTACTAAAGTGAAAGTCACAGAATTGTGGTCACTATCTCCAAAATGCTCCCCCACTAACAAATCTATCACTTGCCCTGGTTCATTACCAAGTACCAAATCCAATATGGCCACCCCTCTGGTCGGACAATCTACATACTGTGTTAGAAAAGCTTCCTGGGCACACTGCACAAACACCACCCCATCCAAACTATTTGATCTAAAGAGTTTCCACTCAATGTTTGGGAAGTTGAAGTCACCCATGACTACTACCCTGTGACTTCTGCACCTTTCCAAAATCTGTTTCCCAATCTGTTCCTCCACATCTCTGCTACTACTGGGGGGCCTATAGAAAACTCCCAACAAGGTGACTGCTCCTTTCCTATTTCTGATTTCAACCCATACTACCTCAGTAGGCAGAGCCTCCTCGAACTGCCTTTCTGCAGCTGTTATACTATCTCTAATTAACAATGCCCCCCCCCCCCCCACCTCTTTTACCACCCTCCCTAATCTTATTGAAACATCGGTAACCAGGGACCTCCATCAACCATTCCTGCCCCTCTTCTATCCAAGTTTCTGTGATGGCCACTACATCGTAGTCCCAAGTACCGATCCATGCCTTAAGTTCACCCACCTTATTCCTGATGCTTCTTGCGGTGAAGTATACACACTTCAACCCATCTCCGTGCCTGCAAGTACTCTCCTTTGTCAGTGTTCCCTTCCGCATTGCCTCACTACACGCTTTGGTGTCCTGAATATCGACTACCTTAGTTGCTTGACTACAAATCCGGTTCCCATTCCCCTGCCAAATTAGTTTAAACCCTCCCGAAGAGTACTAGAAAACCTCCCTCCCAGGATATTGGTGCCCCTCTGGTTCAGATGCAACCCGCCCTGCTTGTACAGGTCCCACCTTCCCCAGAATGCGCTCCAATTATCCAAATACCTGAAGCCCTCCCTCCTACACCATTCCTGCAGCCATGTATTCAACTGCACACACTTCCTATTCCTAGCCTCGCTATCACGTGGCACCGGCAACAAACCAGAGATGACAACTGTGTCTGTCCTGGCTTTTAACTTCCAGCCTAACTCCCTAAACTCGTTTATTACCTCCACACCCCTTTTCCTACCTAAGTCGTTGGTACCAATGTGCACCACGACTTCTGGCTGCTCCCCCTCCCCCTAAAGGATCCTGAAGACACGATCCGAGACATCCCTGGCACCCCGGAGGCAACATACCTTCCGGGAGTCTCGCTAGCGACCACAGAATCTCCTATCTATTCCCCTAACCATTGAATCTCCTACAACTATTGCTTTTCTATTCTACCCCCTTCCCTTCTGAGCCCCAGAGCCAGACTCAGTGCCAGAGACCTGGCCGCTAGGGCCTTCCCCCGGTAGGTCATCCCCCCCAACAGCATCCAAAGCGGTATACTTGTTTTGAAGAGGAACGGCCACGAGGGATCCCTGCACTGTCTGCCTGTTTGTTTTCTTTCCCCTGACTGTAACCCAGCTACTCTTGTCCTGTACCTTGGATGTGGTTACCTCCCTGTAACTCTTCTCTATAACCTCCTCTGCCGCCCGGATGATCCGAAGTTCATCCAGCTCCAGTTCCCTAACACTGTCTCTGAGGAGCTGGAGTTGGGTGCATTTCCCGCAGGTATAGTCAGCGGGGACACCGGTGGTATCCCTCATCCTACAGGAGGAGCATGCAACTGGCCTAGCCTCCATCCCCCCTTACCTTACAGAATATAGCTGCCCTGTGGACCAACTGGACCTCCGCTCTCCGACTCTGCTCCCAGTCAGCTGCACTCTGTAAACTCCTGGCTCCCTTTTCGCTCTTTGCAGAAATGAAATGAAAGGAGCACCTTACTCCCTCCTCACCTAACTCCCTCAGTCACCAAGCTCTCACTAGAGCACTCCAATGCACCAAATTCAGCACTCCCTCAGTCACCAAACTCTCACTATAGCACTCAAATGCACCGAATTCAGCACTCCCTCAGTCATCAAACTCTCACTATAGCACTCAAATGCACCAAATTCAGCACTCAGTGCAAACAAAGTCTGCACTGTTGGTGGATCACTTTTATACTGTGAATCTAGCCTCTGAAAACTGGCCTAATCCAATTAACTAATTTACAAGCTCCAGCTGCAAGTGCCTACAAGTAGAACCTTTGTTTAAAGCTGATTGAAAATTCACCTTCTTCTGAACCAAACAGCAACTTTTAAGTTAATTAACTAAATAGAAGAAAGGCTAGACTGTAGATAAATATGGACCCTTATACTCCCTCAGTCACCAAACTCACTATAGCACTCAAATGCACCAAATTCAGCACTGTGTTGTGTTGCAGCTGTGGGATATGGGAGCTTTTGGGCACCAAGGCAAACCAGGCCAAACAGGCCTGCAGAAAGTGTAAACAGCCAGAGGAATTCCAGATCAGGATTATTGATCTGGAGGCCGAACTGTGCAAAAGCTGGGAGGAGGAGAAATACCTGGACACCTTGTTCCAGAAGGTTGTCCCATCTCAGAATAGGTCGGCAGCGAGAGACAGGAGAATGTGATCGTGAGTGAGGCGGGTAAAGGGACCGAGCAGACGGTAGTCGAGAACCCTCCGAGTTTGTAATTGTCAGAAGGGTTTGAGGTGCTCAGCCTGTGTTGACGATGAGCAGATAGGCCGTGGAACCATGGTTCAGGAAATTGTTCAAGCACGTGCAGCAAAAAGGAATGTAGTGGTAGTAGGCGACAGTATGGTGAGGAGGATTGACACTGAAGTAAGGAGCGAGAAGGTTGCGATGCCTGCCGAGTGCCAGCGTTCGGGACTTCTGCTCCGGGATGGACAGAATTTGCAGAGGGAGGGGAAGGATCCAGTTGTCATGGTCCATGCTGGTAAGACAAGAAAAGAGGCTCTGCATAGTCCAGGTAAAGAGCTTGTAACTTCGTTAAGGTGTTAATGTAAGCCTACTTGTGACACTAATAAAAATTATTAGTTGCACCAAATGAAGAAGCAGACCCTCAAAGGTAACAATTTCTGCTTTATTACCCGAGGTGTGTGCAAATTAGCATGGGGCAAATAATGCTAGGGAAATTAAAGTGTGGTTCAAGTACTGGTGTGGGAGAAGAAAGTTCCGCTTCATGGGGCACTGGCACCAGTACTGGGGAAAGTGGGATCTATACTGTTGGGATGGTCTACACCTGAATCATGCTGGGGCTGGTGTTCTAGTGAATCGCATAACTAGAGAAACGAAGAACGCTTTAAGTTTTTTTTTTTGAAGAAAGGGGACTTGCTACAACCAAGTCATGGCAGGAGAGCAAAATAGTAATATGAGAAATGAGTGAGAATAGCAGGAAGGATAGGGAGAAAACCCTAAGAAAACACCAAGAGTTAAGGCTAGGCGTTACAAAGATAACAAAAAGACAAAACTAAAGGCTCTGTATCTGAATGTGCATACCATTTCTTTTTATTATAATTTTTTGATGGTACAACTCTGTTTTATTGTCGAAACAACAGTTACAACTAAGTGCTGGCTTGGGTACGTGCTTCACCAGCTAACCTGTGGACCCAGCCCTATCACTATCTTAGTGAGGCACTCAGCACATGGTCTATGTCTGAGTGGCACGCTGTGAGCTCTCTGCTCTGAGCTTATTCCTGGTAGAATTTTTTATTTTAAAAATATGTTTATTCAAAGTTTTTCCAACAGAAATTTTCAACCAATTAAACCCCCCCCCTCATAACAGTTCTGAAACCCCCCCCCCGTCCATCCTTCCTGGGACAAACCGATGGTTATCTATGATCGGGGACCACACCGAGGCTCCCATCTCATCCCTGTGCCGTCTCCACTGCCCCCAGATCCTTAGCGTTGCAGCCACCACCGGACTCGTGGTGTATCTTGTCGGCGAGAGCGGCAGCGGTGCCGTCACCAGCGCCATCAGGCTCGTTCCTTTGCAGGACACCATCTCCAACCACTTCCATGCCGCTCCCTCTCCCTCTATTACCCACTTACGGATCATCGCCACGTTGGCTGCCCAATAGTAGCCACCCAGATTCGGCAACGCCAGCCCTCCTCTGTCCCTACTACGCTCCAGGAACCCCCTCCTTACCCTCGGGGTCTTGTTTGCCCACACAAAACCCATGATGCTCCTACCTACCCGCTTAAAAAAGGCCTTGTTAATCATAATAGGAAGGCACTGGAACACAAAAAAAAAACCTCGGGAGGACCATCATTTTAATTGACTGTACCCTGCCCGCTAGCGAGAGTGGCAACACATCCCATCGTTTGACGTCGTCCTCCATCTGCTCCACCAGCCGCGTCAAATTAAGTTTGTGCAGGGCCCCCCAACTCCTAGCTATTTGGATCCCCAAGTACCGAAAGCTCCTTTCCGCCGCCCTCAACGGTAGGTCGTCTATCCCTCTTCCCTGGTCCCCTGGATGCACCACGAAGAGCTCACTTTTCCCTACATTGAGCTTATAGTCCGAGAAGTCCCCAAACTCCCTTAGGATCTGCATGACCTCCACCATCCCCTCCACTGGATCTGCCACGTACAGCAACAGGTCGTCCGCATACAGCGACACCCGATGCTCCTCTCCCCCTCGGACCACCCCCCTCCATTTCCTTGACTCCCTTAACGCCATGGCCAAAGGCTCAATTTCTAATGCAAACAACAGGGGGGACAGGGGGCACCCCTGTCTCGTCCCTCGATACAGTCGAAAATACTCCAACCTCTGCCGATTCGTAACCACACTCGCCACCGGGGCGCTATATATGAGCTTAACCCAACTGATAAACCCCTCCCCAAACCCAAACCTCTGCAACACTTCCCAGAGATACTCCCACGCCACTCGGTCAAAGGCCTTCTCCGCGTCCATAGCTGCCACTATCTCCGCCTCTCCCTCCACCGATGGCATCATAATCATGTTTAGGAGCCTCCGCACATTGGTGTTTAGCTGCCTGCCCTTTACAAATCCCGTCTGGTCCTTGTGAATCACCCCCGGGGCACAGTCCTCAATCCTCGTAGCCAGCACTTTTGCCAGCAACTTAGCATCCACATTAATGAAATGAAAATCGCTTATTGTCACAAGTAGGCTTCAAATGAAGTTACTGTGAAAAGCCCCTCGTCGCCACATTCCGGCACCTGTTCGGGGAGGCTGTTAAGGGAACAAAATCGGCCTATACGACCCACATTGCAGTGGGTCCTTGTCCCGCTTCAGGATCAGAGAAATCAGTGCCCCGGACATTGTCGGGGGCAGGGTCATCCCCTCCCTTGCCTCATTGAAAGTCCTTACCAGCAACGGGACTAACAGGTCTGCATACTTCCTGTAAAACTCAACCGGGAACCCATCTGGTCCCGGGGCCTTCCCCGCCTGCATGCTCCCCAGTCCTTTGATCAGTTCCTCCAACCCAATTGGCGCCCCCAAACCAGCCACCTCCTGCTCCTCCACCCTCGGGAACCTCAGTTGATCCAGAAATCGCCGCATCCCCTCTTCCCCCGCTGGGGGCTGAGATCTGTACAGGTCCTCATAGAAGGCCTTAAATGCCTCATTTACTTTCACCGTACTCCGCACCGTAGTTCCCCTGCCATCCTTGACTCCACCTATCTCCCTCGCTGCCATCCTCTTACGGAGCTGATGTGCCAGCATCTGGCTCGTCTTCTCCCCATACTCGTACGTCGCCCCCTGTGCTTTCCTCCACTGTGCCTCTGCCTTCCCTGTGGTCAACAGGTCAAATTCCATCTGGAGACTTCGCCTCTCCCTAAGTAGTCCCTCTTCAGGGGCCTCTGCATATCTCCTGTCCACCCTTAGGATCTCCCCCACTCACCTCTCCCTTTCCCTGTCCTCTCTCTTCTCCCTTTGAGCCCTGATGGAGATTAACTCTCCCCTGACCACCGCCTTCAGCGCCTCCCATACTGCCCCCACCTGCACCTCCCCGTTGTTGTTGGCCTCCAAATACCTTTCAATGCACCCCCGTACCCTTCCGCACACCACCTCATCTGCCAGCAATCCCACATCCAGACGCCACAGCGGGCGTTGGTCCCTCTCCTCTCCCAACTCCAGCTCCACCCAGTGCGGGGCGTGGTCTGAGATGGCTATGGCCGAGTACTCCGTTCCCTCCACTTTCGGGATCAGCGCCCTGCTCAAAACAAAAAAATCTATCCGGGAGTAGGCTTTGTGTACGTGGGGAAAAAAAAAGAAAATTCCCTGGCCAGGGGCCTAGCAAATCTCCACGGATCTACTCCCCCCATCTGGTCCATAAACCCCCTAAGCACCTTGGCCGTAGCCGGCCTCTTCCCCGTCCTAGACCTGGAACGATCTAATGCTGGGTCCAACACAGTGTTGAAATCTCTCTTCTCTCCCCCCCCCCCACCCATTATCAAGCTTCCTACCTCCAGGTCCGGAATGCGCCCCAACACATACGCTTCATAAATCCAGCATCGTCCCAGTTCGGGGCTTATACGTTTACCAATACCACCCACGTCCCCTGCAACCTGCGGCTCACCATCACATATCGACCTCCATTGTCCACTACTATGTTCTTGGCCTCGAACGACACCCGCTTCCCCACCAGTATTGCCACCCCTCTCTTCTTCGCATCCAGCCCCGAATGGAACACCTGTCCTACCCATCCCTTTCTTAACCTGACCTGGTCTGTCACCTTCAAATGTGTCTCCTGAAGCATGACCACGTCTGCCTTCAGTCCCTTTAAGTGCGCGAACACTCGGGGCCCTCTTAACCGGCCCATTCAAGCCCCTCACATTCCATGTTATCAGCCGGATCGCGCCCCCCCCCCCCCCCCCCCCCAAAAAAAAACACCGCCGGCTAGCAATCTCCTTTTCTAGGCCAGACCCGCGCCTCCCGTGCCCGTGCCTCCCGCACCCAGGACGGGGGACCCCCGCCCCGACCACCTCCTCTGTTTCCAGTTCCCCCTCGGCCCAATGCAGCAGCAACCCTATTTCCCCCCCCCTTTCCCCCTCCCCCGCTAGATCCTTATCTCGCTCTTTTGTTCCCCCCATAACACTCCCGTAAGTCAGCTGACTCCTGCTGACCACGGTCTCCCCCGCCATCCCATTGACCCCCCCCCCCTCGGTGTGGAAATCCCTCCTCCTCCCCAGCAATCAGTGTGCGCTCCTCCATCCCCCCCCTCCGTCCCTCCCTAGCGTGGGAAAAAGCCTGTGCTTTCCTGAGCCAGTCCCGCCCCCTCTGGCGCAGCTCCTGTTGCGGCCTTATCCCAATTCCCCCATCCCCGGGCTTCCTCTCCCTCCAGCACCGGCGCCCACATTCTCTCACAGTCTCCCCAGAGGACTGGAAAATGGCTAATGTCACACCGCTGTTTAAGAAGGGAGAGAGGCAGAAGACAGGAAATTATAGGTCGGTAGCCTGACTTCGGTTATTGGTAAGATTTTCGAGTCCATTATTAAGGATGACTGCGGAGTACTTGGAAGTGCATGATAAATTAGGAATGAATCAGCACGCTTCGTCGAGGGGAAGTCATGCCGAACAAATCTGTTAGCATTCTTTGAGGCGGAACGAGGAAGTTAGACAAGGAAGAACCAATGGACGTGACCTATTTGGATCTCCAGAAGGCCTTTGACAAGTGCCATAAAGGCGGCTGCTAAATAAGATAATAGCTCATGGTGTTAGGGGAAAGGTACTGGCATGGATAGAGAATTGGCTGACTGGCAGAAGGCAGAGAGTGGGGATAAAGGGGTCTTATTCAGGATGGTAACCGGTGACGAATGGTGTTCCGCAAGGGTCAGTGTTGGGACCATAAACTATTCACTATATACATTACCGATCTGGAAGAAGGAACTGAGGGCATTGTTGCTAAGTTTGCAGATGCTCCAAAGATACGTAGAGGGTCAGGTAGTATTGAGGAAGCAAAGGGGCTGCAGAAGGATTTGGACGGGCTGGGAGAGTGGGCAAAGGTGGCAGATGGAATGCAATGTGGAAAAGTGAGAGTTATGCACTTTGGTGGGAAGAATAAAGGCATGGACTATTTTCTAAATGGGGAAACGCTTTGGGAATCTGAAGCACAAAGGGACTTGGGAGTCCTAGTTCAGGATTCTCTAAGGTTAACGTGCAGGTTCAGTTGGCAGTTAGGGAGGCAAATGCAATCTTGGCATTCATTTCGAGAGGGCTGGAATGCAAGAGCAGGGATATACTGCTGAGGCTGTATAAGGCTCTGGCCAGACCCCATTTGGAATATTGTGAACAGTTTTTGACTCCATATCTAAGGAAGGATGTGCTAGCCTTGGAAGGGGTCCAGAGGAGGTTCACAAGCATGATCCCAGGGATTAACGACTTGCCATATGAGGAGCAGTTGAGGACTCTGGGTCTGTACTCGATTGAGTTTAGAAAGATGAGGGGGAGATCTGATTGAGTCTTACAGGGTACTGAGAGGCTTGGAAAGAGTGAACGTGGAGAAGAGGTTTCTACTGGTTGGAGAGACTAGAACCCGAGGGCACAGCCTCTGACTTAAAGGGATAATCCTCTACAACAGATGAGGGGAATTTCTTCAGCCAGAGGTGGTGAATCTGGAACACTGTGCTGCAGAAGGCTGTGAAGGCCAAATCACCGAGAAAGATAGGTTCTTGATTAATAAGGGGATCAGGGGTTACGGGGAGAAGCAGGAGAATGGGGATGTGAAGCATATCAGCTGTGATTGAATGGTGGAGCAGACTCGATGGGCCGAGTGGCCTAATTCTGCTCCTATCTTATGGCCTCAGGACAACAGTGGTTCAGCGTTCAGGTCCCTCTGCCCAGCAGTCTTGAGCTTGTAGTCCCAACATGGCAGACGCAAACTTGGGGTTGCACCTAGGTAGCTTCATTACGGTGTGTTTACTGATATTGAAAAGCATCTCGCAGAAACTGGGCCATTCCCATACTTCGCCTAGATTTGCCTGGCACCGTTTCCCCTGACATGGAAGAATTTGTACTTGTCATGCTCACAGTGACTGAGCTTCACTTGCACTTTGTTTTCTTTTATTCCATTTGAAAGGGACATAATTCTCAAAAGAGTTTTTGAATGATTTGCTCTCGGCCATTGTGATGTACACTGCTGCTCAGAGTTTAAAGTTTGTAAAGTTAGGATAAGATGATTGAAGTTGGGAAATTGTGCTAGCGAATAAGCCCACCGCGTCTAGAGAAATTTATCTTTTTCTCAATGTGAAATAGTTCTGGCGGCAGACAGTTTTACTCATCAGAGACTTATTTTATCACTTCATATCCTAAGGCATGCTCATTAGAATTCATCCCCTTGCAGACTGGTGGAGAAAGATTGAATTATTTGCGATCCTGTAACAGTTGGTAAAGCAAGGTGAGACAATATAGATGTATTTATTGTGTTATCTGGCAGACTGTGTCCCCCAGTTTGCAATATGTACTTTGCTTGAAGAATTGTTACCTTCCCCAGCAATATAGTGCCTTCACTGTGGTGTCCACTGAGTTGTGTATTGTACTGCTCAGTAACAGTAAGAACGGGGCGGCACAGTGGTTAGCACTGCAGCCTCATGGCGCCGAGGTCCCAGGTTCGATCCCGGCTTTGGGTCACTGTCCGTGTGGAGTTTGCACATTCTCCCCGTGTCTGTGTGGGTTTCGCCCCCACAACCCAAAGATGTGCAGGGTAGGTGTGTTGGCCACGTTAAATTGCCCCTTAATTGGGAAAAATGAATTGGGCACTAAATTTAAAAAAAAAAATTAACAGTAGGAACATTTACGTCATGAGGCATGTGCGTCATGGGGCAGCATGGTAACACAGTGGGTACCATTGTTGCTTCACAGCGCCAGGGTCCCGGCTTGGGTCATTGTCTGCACGTTCTCCCCGTGTCTGCGTGGGTTTCCTCTGGGTGCTCCGGTTTCCTCCCACAAATCCCGAAAGACATGCTTGTTGGGTGAATTGGACGTTCTGAATTCTCCCTCTGTGTACCCGAATAGGAGTGTCATGACTAGGGGCTTTTCACAGTAACTTCATTGCAGTGTTCATATAAGCCTACTTGTGAAAATAATAAAGATTTTAATTAAAATTTGCTGTGTTCACGTTCAGCTGCATGAGCTCACCAGTCCATTTCTGAGAGCAGATCGCTCTTTTGCTCTCTCTCTCTCTCTCCCTCTCTCCCACTCGCTCATTTAGTGGAAACCGTTTTCCAGTGACTGTGATTTCCTTGCCAGTTTTGTCTTTCCCGCTCTACTTGGGTTCCACATGTCTCTCCTTAATAGCTCCTTCTGTCCTGCAAACAAGCCTGGCCACTTGCCAAAATGACATTTATTTTTACACCAGTCCAACAACCATTTATTTATGTGCTTGGTTTCCATGGCCAACTCCTCCTTCACCAAGTGCCAAGTCTTGCTTGTATTTTGTTTCCTGTTGTTGAGCTTTGAGACAATTTTCGCGTGTGTCTCCGGCCCCTCTCTGACTTGCTCCATGTGGGCCATTCATTAGATTGCTCAGTGCCAGTGGCGCTCTCTTTCTGTTCCCCACACTAGCCCTTTGAATCTCTGCTCAGTATGTGCAACCAAGGCCTTGTCACGTGTACGTGTTGTCCATGTAACGTGGCTATCCGTTTATCTGGGCAGCAACAACCTTGCAATCTGCATTCATGTGTTGGGTTCATACAGGAGACTCCTACCCCACAGAAAGACGATAAGGACGAATGATAGAATTTTGATATCACAGATATACACAGTGCAGAAGAGGCCCTTCAGCCCTTCGAGTCTGCACTGACACATGAAAAACACCTGACCTGCCTACCTAATCCCATTTGCCAGCACCTGGCCTATAGCCTTGAATGTTATGGCGTAGCAAGTGCTCATCCAGGTACTTTTTAATGGATGTGAGGTAACCTGCCTTCCAGACAGTGTATTCCAGACCGTCATCACTCTCTGAGCAAAAATGGTTTCCCTTACATCCACCCCATAACCACTTGAACTTGAACTTGAGTCCCCTCGTGACTGACCCTTCAACTAAGGGGAGCAGCTGCTCCCTATCCTCCCTGCCCCTCATAATTGTACACCTCGATCAGGTTGGCCTTCAGTCTTCTCTGCCCCAATGAAAACAACCCAAGCCCGTTCAACCTCTCTTCATAACTTATATGTTCCATCCCAGGCAACATCCTGGTGAATCTCCTCTGCACCCCCTCCAGTAATCACATCCTTCCTATAATATGGTGACCAGAACTGTACACACTGCTCTAGCTGTGGCCTCACCAAAGTTCTATACAACTCCAACATGACCTCCCTGCCTTTGTAATCTATGTCTCGATTGATAAAGTCGAGTGTCCCATATGCCTTTCTTGCCCTTATGTTGTGGCTTTGTAGGATATTGCCATTACATGCTTTACTTGCAGCACGTTTAAGGACTGAAATATTAAAACATCTAGCGCATACTCTACTAAATTAAGTCACTGGGATAATAAACCATTATCCCTTCCCAAAGGCAGTGTGATATAGGTATCAATTACGACCTTAACTCGCATTGCAGGGACTCCTTCAAGAAATGGGAAGAGGAGTAGGCCAGTCAGTCCTTGGCAGCCTGTTACAGCATTCAGTTAGATCATGGCTGATCTGAATCGTAACTCCATTTACTCCTTTTGGCTCTTTGCTTATCAAAAATCTGTCAATTTCAATTTTGAACATTTTGATTCACGGCTTTTGAGTTGTTGATTAAAGGCATGTCATCCGGACTGCTTGCATTATCCCTCAGCAAGACTAGATGAGTAAGTCCCAGGGAGCTCCAGTATCTGTTTAATTACATCCTTCTAACATAATGTAGTGTGTTTTAGCTATGCCTGATTAATCTCTCCAACCAGAGACTCAATGATCCTGTTATTAAATCTGACCATTGTGCTTAACCACCTAGAAAGCAGCGGTCATTGGCGACCTCCACGATTTTGGTGGTGGAGAATAAGGTGGATAGTGGGGTCATCAAAGGTGGTGGGGCGATGGCAGGGCTTTCTCTTATTCAAAATGAGCATGACAATCCAGTTGCACAAATCCTAGAATGGAATGGAATCATGCAACACACAAGTAGCTATTCAGCCCATCGTACGTGTGCTGTTTCTTTGGAAAGCTCTTAAATTAATTACCACCCCCCCACCTTTGCCCGTACAATTTTGTTTCAAGTAAAATCACGATGGTAAGTGCATCCATCGCCAATTCCAGCAGTTTGTCACAGATCCCTTGTTAAGCTCACAAAACGTCATCTCTCCTGTGGTTTCATGTGCCATTTATCTTACCTATGGACTCTGGTTACTGGCACTCCCAGCAGGGGAAATTTCTCCCTACTCTTAGCAAAACCTTTCATAATTTCGGACAGCTTTATTACTGCTTCCTTCAAATTCTCTGCTCTGAGAAAAACCTCTGTATTCACTTCACATAACTGAAGTTTCCTCTCCCTGGTGTCATTGGGATCGAATGTTTCCTGCCCTTATCAGACCAAATTTGGATGTCGTCCAGTTCTGCTGTAAGATGTCATAGGCTTGTTTTATTATTGGAGCATTTGCAAATAGACCGAGCTCTTGGAATTAACAGCATGCCCCCTCCCCCCAATGAAATTCTTGACCTTATGCCAGAAGATCATTGAAGCATCTGAAGGAGGCAGCCATTTAGAACTGAGTTGAGAAATCTCTTCACTGAAAGGGCTGTGAATCTATGAAATTCTCTACCCCAGAGGGTTGCTGACGCTCGATTTTTGGGCATTCAGGAACTCTTGGTATATGCGGTAAAGTGGAGCTAATGTGGAAGTTTATCTTTTGATGCTGAAGGTGGAGCCTGAAGTGGAGCAGGCCGGATGGACTCCTTACTTTTGTTTACCTTTAGGGCAGTGCCTTCAGTATGTCCTGCAGCAGTGTCTTGGAGATGCAGTGATTAGCCATGGCCAGACACATCCATTGCCCTTCGCAGTGGGAGTGACTCCAGCTATATCCTTCCTATTGACCGTGGTATTTCTCAGGCCGCTCTGTAGTCACTGTGTAAATGTGCGCTTATGCAGCAGCCAAATTGCGCCCCAGAATGCTCCACGAGCAATTAGATTTAATGAGCAGAACATTTGTGAGGCTGCTACATGAGGGGTTGAGATAAAAGCCTGGTAGTGGAGATTAGCTATCTGCTGAAAGAATGGGAAAGAGCGATACTTACTTGCAGATTAATGTTGGGTTCAAACTGAGTGAAGTGAGTTGCGTCGATCCTGTGACCTCCTACCATTTCTCATTTAGAGTGAAGACTTTGATTCACAGGTTTGTTGCAACTTGCGTAGGTTGTAAAATGATAAGTGAGCCAAGAGTGGCAGTTGAGTCTAATGCAACCAGTGATCTGTAACATGTGTCAGCTGTCAGAATGGTGCATACAGAATTGGTCACGGATAAATGTAAGGTATATTGTAGAGTTACAAATTGCTGCGCGTACCCATTGAAATATGTCAAAACTAGATGACGGTAAAATTGAGACAGACTGACCTAAGGGCACTGGACTCAACAGGTCAGTTCGCAGTACAGCAACAATCAAAGTATTGAATGCTGGGATTGGAGTGCAAGTCGGGGATGACACGCTGAAGCTCTCGTGCTTTGGTGCCCTGAGTTTGAAGTATCGTTTTGGATTGGATTGGTTTATTGCCGCGTGTACCGAGGCACAGTGAAAAGTACTGTTCTGAGTGCAGCTCAAACAGATCATTCATGAAAAGAAAATACCTAGTAAGGCAAACATATAATACACAATGTAAATACATAGACACAGGCATCGGGTGAAGATGTGTGGAGAGGTCAGTTCAGTCCATAAGGGGGTTGTTTAGGAGCCTGGTAACAGTGGGGAAGAAGCTGTTTCTGAATCTGTTAGTGCGTGTTCTCCGACTTTTGTATCTCTTGCCCGATGGAAGAAGTTGGAAGAGTGAGTAAGCCGGGTGGGAGGGGTCTTTGATTATGCTGCCCGCTTTCCCCAGGCAGCGGGAGGTGTAGACCGTCATTGGATGGGAGGCGGATTTGTGTGATGGACTGGGCGGTGTTCACGACTCTCTGTAGTTTCATACGGTCTTGGACCGAGCAATTGCCACACCAGGCTGTGATGCAGCCAGATAGGATACTTTTTATGGTGCATCTGTAGAAGGTGGTGAGAGTCAATGTGGACATGCCGAGTTTCCTTCGTTTCCTGAGGCAGTATAGGCGCTGATGTACTTTCTTGGTCGTGGAGTCGACGTGGGTGCTCATTGAGACAAAGGAAATGTTAAAGCCTTGAAGGTGATGTAGAGAATTATTCCGTATTATGTGCTCGCTGACCTACATTGGCTCCCGATCAAGCAGCGTCTTGCTTTAAAAACTCTCTGCCTGATGACTTCCAGTGACGGCGGGCGGGAGGCAGCCGCACGTTGGAGGGCTCCCGTTCGGGAACGGCATTGTCGGGGAGTAACGCCCTGTCCTAGGGCCAGCGACGGCAGTAAAAGTCGGGAGACAGCGCACAGAAGAAGGATGTCAAAAAACAGCAAAAAAACAGCCGTGAAAAAAGCGGCTGAAAGTCTGTTGGGGAGTGGAAAGGTCACCATGGGGTCAGCAAAGAAAATGGAGGCTGGAGTACCAGGGGAGACCGCAGTGCTTACGGCTGAAGAAATAACCAAGGTGATGGCTGCGGAATTCGAAAAGCAGTTGGCGCAGATTGTGAAATGCATGGAGACGGTGAGGAAGGAGATGAGGGAGGTTTTGAGTGTGCTGGTGGAGGAGGCGATTTCCCCGGTGACTAAGGCGGTGGCGAGCGCAGTGGCGGAGGTGCGAGAGCAAGGGGAGGCGCTGAAGGAAGTGGAGGAGACGTTATTGCAGCACGGTGATCAACTTGCCTCGATGGGGAAGTAGATGTGGAAGGTGATGGACACTAATAAGGATCTGCGAGGAAAAATGGAAGACCTGGAAAACAGATCCAGGCGACTGTGGGGCTGCCCGAAGGAGTTGAAGGACCGAGGCCGACTGAGTATTTTGCCGGGAAGCTGGCAAAACTATTGGGGGAGGGGGAGGATCCCTCCCGATATGAACTGGATCGGGCTCACCGGTCGTGGAGGCCTGTACCAAAGGCGAGTGAGCCGCCAAGGGCAGTGACTCTGTGCTTCCGCAGGTACAGTGTGAAGGAGAAGGTCCTGAGCTGGGCCAAGCAGAAGCGGGTGGTGCAGTGGGCTGGAGCTGGTATACGTGTATACCAGGACTTTACGGTGGAGCTGGCGAGGAGGCGGGCTGCCTTTAACCGGGTGAAGAGGGCACTGTACATTAGCAAGGTGCAGTGCGGCATTGTATATCCAGCGAAGCTGAAGGTGACTTATAAGCTCAGGGACTTTTATTTTGGAACGGCGGAAGCAGCGGAGGAGTTTGCGAAGGCAGAAGGACTGTGGCAGAACTGAGAAATTGAGGAATGGCCATGTGTCGATGTAACCTCATGACTGTATTTTCTTTTTTGTATCACTGCGCGCGGGTGTAGAGATTAAAGGAGCCAATGTTGTATATATTTGGACAAGGGAAGGGACGGGACTTTCACTCGAAAAAGAGACTTCTTTGGGGTGTAGGTGGATATGCGGGGTTTGTGTGCGAAAAGGGGATCTTTGGGCTTTCCTAGGGCCGGTCAAGGGGGAAAGGGACCCGGGCGGGGGCCTCCACGCTGGCCGGTTTGTGCCGGCCAGTGAACGGGAGTGAGGTGGGGGAGTGGCTGCAGCCATCGGAGCCTGGCAGAACAGGGTCTGAGTGGTCTAGCCGGGGTGGAAAGTTGGGGGGAAGGAACCGAGGTTGGGAGGAGTTTTACAAGAGGCAGTGGACGGGAGGAGCTGGAGACTTGGGATGGGGGGGGGGGGGGGCGGTACAACTCTGGGCTTTCATATACGTTACTCTCTCAGAGGCTGGACGGCATTGGGGGGGGGGGGGCTGGGGGCTGTGTAGATTAAGGGTGACTACGGGTAATCCCTGATTCCTTTTTGTCACTTGTTTATGCAAACATGCGGGTTGAGGTTTGGGGGTTGGTGGGTAGATGGGATCGTTGTTATTATGGGGACTGACATATCTTGCTGATTATTGTTTATTGTTGATGGGTGTAAATGTGGGAGAAAATGTGAAAAAGGAGGAGAATAAAAATTAAAAAAACAAACAAACTCTGCCTTGTTTTTGAATCACTCCATGGCCTTGACCCTCCCTATCGCTGTAGTCTACTCCAGCTCCACAACTCTGAGATGTTTGCATTCGTCGGATTCTGGCCTCTTGTGCATCCCCTTTTGCCCAAGAGCTGTGTTCGGCCTTTGAAACACTCTCAAATGAGTCATTGGTGGTCATGCCTTCAGCTACCTGGATCCTAAGCTCTGGAATTTCCTCCCTACACCCCTCTATCTCACTTTTCTCCTTTAAGACACTCCTTAAAACCTACCTCTTTGACCAAGAGTTTTGGTCATCTGACCTGATCGCGCCTTATGTGGCTGCATCAGTCTTATTTACAATGCTCACGTGAAGTATTTGGGATTGTTTATACATTTAAAGGCGCTGTATTAATTAATATTTGCTGTACAAAAAAAGTGGAGTAGCTTGGTCTTTGCTGACCTAAGTGAAACTACATGAAAAGTGATCTCTCAAAGAGGGTTGGGCGCACCACTTATAACTGGCCCAAATTCAGCAGAGGCTTAGGACTGAGTCTTTTCCAGCAAGGCAGCTCTGTCCTATTTCCAATTAACTCTGTTTGTGTGAGACGGGGTGTTTGGAAAGGAAATTCCTTACTACTGTGTAAGTTCTTATTATTTGAACTTAAATTCAATTTGTTTGAGACTTTAAAAAGGCAACAGGAAACAGTCCGGTGTTGTAACTCGGGAAACTTTACTTAAGTTATAAAGTAATACTTAACAAAGCAGGGCAGCGAATTGACTGTTTAAAATGTATACATGGTGTTGAACAATAATGATCTAAAGAATTGTACTATTTTGAATGAATCGCATATTGTTGCAAAGTTTAGCTCTAATACAAAGTTAAAGGTAGTTGCTTCTTATTAAAGTAATGCAAGGAACTTCTGTTATACTTCCCTCCCTTTCACCCATCCAATGTTAGCTTTGTTCGTCTGCAATCCCAAAATGCACATCGTGTGGAGCTTAGGAATTGTCCCATGATGCAACAACCTAACAATCCACTACAAGTTTAGTCCGAATTATATAATAAATCATCACTACACTAAACCATTCATGTTATATCAATCGCCCGACAGCTGTTGCCTTGTTAAATTGTCACTCCTAATTCAGAACAGCGGCATCTATTGATTTCAAAAGTTTCAAGGGAGAAGGATCAGTGGGGGTGTTACATAATCTTTGTGGTCCCCTAGCTTTTCACCGAAACTGCCTACAAAAGTAAAATTCTGGGGAACCCTTTCTAGACGGAGAGGCTAGACTGGGCTGAATGGTTGCCCATCTTTGTCCTGTAGTATTGGATTAACAAAATGGCATGGAATTATTTCATAGTCAGATGCATGCCCTGTGAGATTTGTGTCATGGGATTATCAGCTGTTAGTTTTTATTGTAGATGTGGATGATCATTGGCTGTCGATGACCAGTATGATCGGACCTGCACCCTTCGGTCGGCTGGCGGTAGATTACAAGGCTGTTGAGATATTTAGCTATCAGTGTGTAAATGAATGAGTTGTCTGACGAGAGTGGTTCCCAAAAAGATTAATTACCCGTTACACATGCATCAAAGTTCTGTCAGTTAATCTATTCGCACGTCAAAGCTGTCTTGACAAAATGAAAAATGCAGAACAATCCATGAGCATAAAACTGTGGATATGTCACATCTTATATACCTTGAGAATGTCACATTACAAATTAATTACAGCTAGTGTCCTAAATTAGACCTGCTTTGCACTGCGAGACCCTCTTCTTTCATCACTGATGCACTGTCACCCTGGGAAAATATATTGTTGGCTTTGTGAAACTAGCTTCTTCCCCCTTAGATCCAACACTGTTGAAATGCTGTGCTAGCAGGAGGTGAATCATCAGAAGCTGGCACGAGGTTTGCAGTCCATGGATCACCTGATCTTTCAAATGTTGAGTGCCATTGTACATCCCTGGGTTGGATGCAAGAGCCATGCACCATTACCCCAACTCCAGAGTTACGTCCCCAGTAATAACACTGGCAGCAGGATTTCTCATAGCCATCGCTTTTGGGATTTGTAAGGACATGTGGACATCGCTGGCTGGGCCAGCATTTATTGTCCATCACTGTTGTCCACAGTGGTTAGCACGTTAGCACAGGTGCTTCACAGCTCCAGGATTGATTCCCGGCTTGGATCACAGTCTGTGCGAAGTCTGCACATTCTCCCCGTGTCGTCTTCAGTGTTTCCCTCCCTACCTCCTCCTCTAACCAAGTCAAGGCAAGCATCCAGCAGAGGGCAGTAGAGCAGAGCTACTGATTGGCTGTTGCGGGGAGAATTTTATCTGTGCATTGAGGTCACTATCCAGAAAGTGTACCTGAGCAAGACACCCTAGGTGTTCGTCAAGGCAAGCATCCAGCAGAGGGCAGTAGAGCGAAACTGCTGATTGGCTGTTGCGGGGAAAATTTGCATCCGTGCATTGCATCCGTGCATTGCAATCACTGCAATGTGACCACCAAAAGGTGGTTTGTGGAGGAGCTGTTGTCAAGTGACAGTTAAACCTGAAACACTTCTTCAGTGTTTCCCTCCCTACCACCTCCTCTAACCAAAAAAAAAGACAATCACTGTAAGGATCCCAGATGAGTAAAGATCAAGAGGGAGACTCGAGGGCAAGTAGAAGTAGAAAGAAGTTGAACCGTGACGTCACAGCCTGCAGGTAAATGATTGGCTGTGACTGGTAAGTAGTTTTTCTTTTCCCGGAGGTGTTATCGTGAAGGGTACAGTGGTTGCTGAGTGAGTGCTTGCTGAGAAGGGGAGTAAATTTAAAAAAAAAACTTACTGTTGGGAGTGTAAAAATGGCAGGAGATCCCAGACCCGTGTTATGCTCCTCTTGCTCAATGTGGGAGTTCAGGGACGTGGCCGATGCCCCTGATCCCTTAATGTGCGGAAGGGTGTCCAGCTGCAGCTCCTGTTAGACCGCATGATGGCTCTGGAGCTGCGGATGGACTCACTTTGGAGCATCCGCGATGCTGAGGAGGTCGTGGATAGCAGGTTCAGTGAGTTGGTCACACCGCAGATTAGGATTGGTAAGGGAGACAGGGAATGGGTGACCAAAAGGCAGAGAAAGAGCAGGAATGCAGTGCAGGTGTCCCCTGGGGTCATCTCCCTCCAAAACAGGTATACCGTTTTAGTTACTGTTGGGGGAGATGACTCACCAGGGGAAGGCAGTAGTAGCCAGGCACATGGCACCGTGGCTGGCTCTGCTGCACAGAAGGGTGGGAAAGAGACTGGCAGGGCTATAGTTATAGGGGATTTAATCGTAAGGGGAGTAGACTGGCGTTTCTGTGGTCGAAAAGGAGACTCCCGAATGGTATGTTGCCTCCCGGGTGCACGGGTCAGGGATGTCTCAGATCAGCTGCAGGACATACTGAAGGGGGAGAGTGAACAGCCAGTTGTCGTGGTGCATATAGGCACCAACGATATAGGTAAAAAAACAGGATGAGGTCCTACAATCAGAATTTAGGGAGTTAGGAGATAAGTTTTAAAAAGTAGGACCTCTAAGGTAGTAATCTCAGGATTGCTACCAGTGCCACGAGACAGTCAGAGTAAAAGTTCAAGAATAGTCAGAATGAATACGTGGCTTGAGAGATGGTGCAGGAGGGAGGGGGTTCAGATTTTTGGGACATTGGAACCGGTTCTGGGGGCGGTGGGACCATTACAAATCGGATGGCCTGGGCAGGACTGGAACCAATATCCTAGGGGGTGCTTTTGCTAACACTGTTGGGGAGGTTTTAAACTAATGTGGCAACGGGATGGGAACCAGATTAGGAAGTTAGAGGTCAGTAAAGAGGCAGCAACTAAAGCCAGTAAGGTAGTAGACAATAAACTCAACGTGACTAAGGGGAAGAGTAGGCAGGGAAGAGATGATGAACGCAAAGGGACAGGTGGTCTGAGGTGCTTTTGTTTCAATGTGAGAAGTGTAGCAGGTAAGGCAGATCAACTTGGGGCTTGGATTAGTAACTGGGAAAATTGTTATTGGTATTACTGAGACTTGGTTGAGGGAAGGGCAAGACTGGCAACTAAATATCCCTGAGTATAGATGCATCAGGAGGGATAGAGAGGGAGGTAAAAGGGGTGGAGGAGTTGCATTACTGGTCAGAGATGATATCACAGCTGTGATTAAGGAGGGCACGGTGGAGGATTCGAGCACTGAGGCAATATGGGTAGGGCTAAGAAATAGGAAGGGTGCAGTAACATTGTTGGGACTTTACTACAGGCCTCCCAAAAGCGAGCGTGAAGTATAGGTACAAATATGTAGACAGATTGTAGAGCAGTATGTAAATAGTCCAACTCGGGAAGGGACCATACTGGACTTGGTGTTGGGGAATGAGCCCGGCCAGGTGGTTGAAGTTTCAGTCGGGGATTACTTTGGAAATAGTGATCACAATTCCGTAAGTTTTAGAATACTCATGGACAAAGACGAGAGTGGTCCTAAAGGAAGAGTGCTAAATTGGGGGATGGCCAACTATACCAAAATTCGGCAGGACCTGGGGAATGTGGATTGGGAGCAGCTGTTTGAAGGTAAATCCACATTTGATATGTGGGAGGCTTTTAAAGAGAGGTTGATTAGAGTGCAGGACAGACATGTCCCTGTGAAAATGAGGGATAGAAATGGCAAGATTAGGGAACCATGGATGACAGGTGGAATTGTGAGACTAGCTAAAATGAAAAAGGAAGCATACATAAGATCTAGGCGACTTCACTTTTGGAGGAATATTGGGAAAGTAGGACAAATCTCAAACGCGCAATAAAGAGGGCTAAAAGGGACCATGAGAAAGGATTGGGCCACTCAAAGACAAAAGATGGAATTTATGCGTGGAGTCAGAGGAAATAGGTGAGATTCTTAATGAGTACTTTGCATCGGTATTCACCAAGGCGAGGGACATGACTTGATGTTGAGGCTAGGGATGGATGTTTAAATACTCTAGGTCAAGTCGGCATAAGGAAGGGGAAGTTTTGGGTATTCTAAAAGGCATTAAGGTGGACAAGTCCCCAGGTCCGGATGGGATCTATCCCAGGTTACTGAGGGAAGCGAGGGACGAAATAGCTGGGGCCTTAACAGATATCTTTGCAGCATCCTTGATCACGGGTGAGGTCCCGGAGGACTGGAGAATTGCTAATGTTGTCCCTTTGTTTAAGAAGGGTAGCGGGGATAATCCAGGGAATTCTAGACCTGTGAGCTTGACGTCGGTGGTAGGCAAACTTGGAGAAGATACTGAGGGATAGGATCTATTCACATTTGGAAGAACATGATGTGGAGATGCCGGCGTTGGACTGGGGTGAGCACAGTACGAAGTCTTACAACACCAGGTTAAAGTCCAACAGGTTTGTTTCGATGTCATTAGCTGGACATTTGTACATAAATGTACATTTGGAAGAAAATAGACTGATCAGTGATAGGCAGCATGGTTTTGTGCAGGGAAGGTCATGTCTTATAAACCTAATAGAATTCTTTGAGAAAGTGACAAAGTTAATTGATGAGGGAAGGGCTGTAGATGTTATATACATGGACTTCAGTAAGGCGTTTGATAAAGTTTCCCATGGCAGGTTGATGGAAAAAGTGAAGTCGCATGGGGTTCAGGGTGTACTAGCTAGATGGATAAAGAACTGGCTGGGCAACAGGAGACAGTAGTGGTGGAAGGGAGTGTCTCAAAATGAAGAAGGATGACGAGTGTTCCACAGGGATCCATGCTCGGACCACTGTTGTTCGTGATATACATAAATGATCTGGACGAAGGTATAGGTGGTCTGATAAGCAAGTTTGCAGATGATGCTAAGATTGGTGGAGTTGCAGATAGTGAGGAGGACTGTCGGAGAATACAGCAAAATATAGATAGATTGGAGAGTTGGGCAGAGAAATGGCAGATGGAGTTCAATCCAGGCAAATGCGAGGTGATGCATTTTAGAAGATCTAATTCTAGAGTGGACTATACGGTCAATGAAAGAGTCCTGGGAAAAATTGATGTACAGAGAGACCTGGGAGTTCAGGTCGATTGTACCCTGAAGGTGGCAACGCAGGTCGATAGAGTGGTCAACAAAGAACAAAGAAATGTACAGCACAGGAACAGGCCCTTCGGCCCTCCAAGCCCGTGCTGACCATGCTGCCCGACTAAACTACAATCTTCTACACTTCCTGGGTCCGTATCCCTCTATTCCCATCCTATTCATGTATTTGTCAAGATGCCCCTTAAATGTCACTATCATCCCTGCTTCCATCACCACCTCCGGTAACGGGTTCCAGGCACCCACTACCCTCTGTGTAAAAAAACTTGCCTCGTACATCTACTCTAAACCTTGCCCCTCTCACCTTAAACCTATGCCCCCTAGTAATTGACCCCTCTACCCCGGGGAAAAGCCTCTGACTATCCACTCCGTCTATGCCCCTCATAATTTTGTAGACCTCTATCAGGTCGCCCCTCAACCTCCTTCGTTCCAGTGAGAACAAACTGAGTTTATTCAACCGCTCCTCCTAGCTAATGCCCTCCATACCAGGCAACATTCTGGTAAATCTCTTCTGCACCCTCTCTAAAGCATCCACATCCTTCTGGTAGTGTGGCGACCAGAATTGAACACTATACTCCAAGTGTGGCCTAACTAAGGTTCTATACAGCTGCAACATGACTTGCCAATTCTTATACTCAATGCCCCGGCCAATGAAGGCAAGCATGCCGTATGCCTTCTTGACTACCTTCTCCACCTGTGTTGCCCCTTTCAGTGACCTGTGGACCTGTACACCTAGATCTCTCTGACTTTCAATACTCTTGAGGGTTCTACCATTCACTGTATATTCCCTACCTGCATTAGACCTTCCAAAATGCATTACCTCACATTTGTCCGGATTAAACTCCATCTGCCATCTCTCCGCCCAAGTCTCCAAACAATCTAAATCCTGCTGTATCCTCTGACAGTCCTCATTGCGATCCGCAATTCCACCAACCTTTGTGTCGTCTGCAAACTTACTAATCAGACCAGTTACATTTTCCTCCAAATCATTTATATATACTACGAACAGCAAAGGACCCAGCACTGATCCCTGTGGAACACCACTGGTCACAGCCCTCCAATTAGAAAAGCATCCTTCCATTGCCATTCTTTGCCTTCTATGACCTAGCCAGTTCTGTATCCACCTTGCCAGCTCACCCCTGATCCCGTGTGACTTCACCTTTTGTACTAGTCTACCATGAGGGACCTTGTCAAAGGCCTTACTGAAGTCCATATAGACAAAATCCACTGCCCTACCTGCATCAATCATCTTTGTGACCTCCTCGAAAAACTCTATCAAGTTAGTGAGACACAACCTCCCCTTCACAAAACCATGCTGCCTCTCACTAATATGTCCATTTGCTTCCAAATGGGAGTAGATCCTGTCTCGAAGAATTCTCTCCAGTAATTTCCCTACCACTGAAGTAAGGCTCACCGGCCTGTAGTTCCCTGGATTATCCTTGCTACCCTTCTTAAACAGAGGAACAACATTGGCTATTCTCCAGTCCTCCGGGACATCACCTGAAGACAATGAGGATCCAAAGATTTCTGTCAAGGCCTCAGCAATTTCCTCTCCAGCCTCCTTCAGTATTCTGGGGTAGATCCCATCAGGCCCTGGGGACTTATCTACCTTAATATTTTTTAAGACGCCCAACACCTCTTCTTTTTGGATCTCAATGTGACCCAGGCTATCTACACACCCTTCTCCAGACTCAACATCTACCAATTCCTTCTCTTTGGTGAATACTGATGCAAAGTATTCATTTAGTACCTCGCCCATTTCCTCTGGCTCCACGCATAGATTCCCTTGCCTATCCTTCAGTGGGCCAACCCTTTACCTGGCTACCCTCTTGCTTTTTATGTACGTGTAAAAAGCCTTGGGATTTTCCTTAACCCTATTTGCCAATGACTTTTCGTGACCCCTTCTAGCCCTCCTGACTCCTTGCTTAAGTTCCTTCCTACTTTCCTTATATTCCACAAGAAGGCATACAGCATGCTTGCCTTCATCGGACGGGGTATTGTGTACAAGAGTCAGCAGGTCATGTTACAGTTGTATAGGACTTTGGTTAGGCCACATTTGGAATACTGTGTGCAGTTCTGGTCGCCACATTACCAGAAGGATGTGGATGCTTTAGAGAGGGTGCAGAGGAGGTTCACCAGGATGTTGCCTGGTATGGAGGGTGCTAGCTATGAAGAAAGGTTGAGTAGATTAGGATTGTTTTAGTTGGAAAAACTGAGGTTGATGGGGGACCTGATTGAGTTCTACAAAATTGAGAGGTACGCAACAAGCTTTTTCCAAGAGTGGGGGTGTCAATTACAAGGGGTCGCGATTTCAAGGTGAGAGGGGGAAAGGTTAAGGGAGATGTGCATGGAAAGTTTTTTACGCAGAGGGTAATGGGTACCTGGAATGCTTTGCCAGCGGATGGAGGTGGTAGAGGCGGGCACGATAGCATCATTTAAGGTGCATCGAGACAGATATATGAACGGGCAGGGAACAGAGGGAAGTAGATCCTTGGAAAATAGAAGACAGGTTTAGATAAAGGATCTGGATCGGCGCAGGCTGGGAGGGCCGGAGGGCCTGTTCCTGTGCTGTAATTTTCTTTGTTCTCTTTGTTCTTTGTTCTTCCAGGTGGTCCAGTTTCCTCCCACAGTCCAAAGATATGCAGGTTAGGTGGATTGTCCATGTTAAATTGCCCTTGGGTTAAGTGGGGTTGCTGGGTTACGGGGAAAGGATGGAGGTGTGGGCTTAAGTCGGGTGCTCTTTCTAAGAGCCGATGTAGACTCGATGGGCCGAATTGCGGCCTCCACTGTAAATTCTTGAGGGGACAGTTAAGAGTCAAGAGCATTGCTGTGGATCTGGAGTTGCATGTAGGCCAGACCGGCTAAGGACGGAAGATTTCCTGTGAACCAGATGGGCTTTTATAACAATCAACAATGAGTTGCATGGTCATCATTCAACTTTTAACTGCAGATTTTTTTAATTGAATTCAAATTTCACCATTTGCCATGGTGAGCTTTGAACCCAGGTCCCCAGAGCATGACTCTAGGTGTCTCAATACCACTACGCCAGTACCTCATTGAGCCACTTTGTAGAGTTGTGTGAGGTGGGTAAAGTCAAATATTTTGAGGGCATTCGCCAGCCTTTCCCTAATCTTTGACCCTCTCCTTTTCTGATCTTATTCTCCTGTATGTACACACTAAATATTTGAAACAGTCTAATGTTTCTGCGCGGAACCCTTGGACATCGTTTATCACAATCTAAACTTCCCAGGGAGTAAATAGCTGTGAAACACGAGTGTAAAAACGTGTTAAAAATGAAACAATAGGAATTATTATTAAAAATGGGGTAAACCGCAAAGCAGTGCGCACAGCATCATAATAAAACGGGGAATACATTGACAGGAATCATTTGGCTGCAGGGCATAATAATAAAAAGAGTGGTAAGGGGTAGCAATTCAGAGTGGCAGAAGTAGAAAGTGGTTATGCTGGGGTCACTTATTTATATAAATGGTTTGATCTTAATCAGTCTCAACCATGATAGAATGGGGACTGAATGGCCGAATTCTGCTCCTATATCTTATGAACTTATGAACCCCCTTGTTTTCTTTAAAATAGTGTAATCTTACGATCACTGCATCCGGTGGATCTTCAGAACGAGGCTTCGGTCGAAGTGAGCGATGGGCCTGGTCTAATTTGGGCGGGAGGTGCGAATCCACCCTCCCCCACCATTTTGAGGAACATGTCTGAGAAATATTGCGTAGGGGTATGGCCCTTGATCCCCTCCGGCAACTTCACAATCCGGATGTTCTGCTCCTCGCCCTGTTTTCAAGGTCATTCAGCTTGGTCCTTAACGACTTATTGGTTTCAGCCACCGAAGTCAGACCGGACTCTAGCACGGCAATCTGCTCACTATGGACCGATAAAGCCGCCTCCATGCTCTTAATCATGACTCCATGGACTTCCACGGTCTTACGAATGGGGGCCAAGGCCTCTTTGATCTTTTATGATCCTCCGACACGTTTTGTCGGTGTTTATCAAACTCTTTCCCGAAAACACTAGTGAGGGCCTCTGCCGTTAGTGGAGTGAACAGAGAGAGAGAGAGAAGCCTGCTCCGCAATCTTAACCTACCTTGGAGCCCTGAGAGGCTTCAGACTCTGTCGATAGGCTTCTGCTCAAAACTTAGCGTTGTTTTTCTGGGCATCTCAGCAAAGAGAGAACTCTACGCCGATAACTATCATGAGTTTCCAAGGAATAAACTACCTGTGGTGCTAAGAAAAAGGGCAAGAAGATCAGTTCTTTAGCACAGTCATTTTCAAACCCAGGGTCGCGACCCGCAAGTGATCAAGAAGCTCACAGATCACATCACCAACCTGCAGAAATTGGGAACCCTGAGAATGGCATGGGAGGCGCCATTGACAAACTCACGCTAGGTAACTGTCGCGCGGCATTCCTGACCGCGGGGCCGCAGCTTCGCGGCGCTCCCGACCGCGGGGCCGCGGCCTCGCGGCGCTCCCGACCGCGGGGCCGCGCACTCGCGGCGCTCCCGACCCGCGGGGCCGCGGCCTCGCGGCGCTCCCGACCCGCGGGGCCGCGGCCTCGCGGCGCTCCCGACCCGCGGGGCCGCGGCCTCGCGGCGCTCCCGACCCGCGGGGCCGCGGCCTCGCGGCGCTCCCGACCCGCGGGGCCGCGGCCTCGCGGCGCTCCCGACCCGCGGGGCCGCGGCCTCGCGGCGCTCCCGACCCGCGGGGCCGCAGCCTCGCGGCGCTCCCGACCCGCGGGGTCGCGGCGCTCCCGACCCGCGGGGCCGCGGCCTCGCGGCGCTCCCGACCGCGGGGCCGCGGCCTCGCGGCGCTCCTGACCGCGGCCTCGCGGCGCTCCCGACCGCGGGGCCGCGGCCTCGCGGCGCTCCCGACCGCGGGGCCGCGGCCTCGCGGCGCTCCCGACCCGCGGGGCCGCGGCCTCGCGGCGCTCCCGACCCACGGGGCCGCGGCCTCGCGGCGCTCCCGACCCGCGGGGCCGCGGCCTCGCGGCGCTCCCGACCGCGGGGCCGCGGCCTCGCGGCGCTCCTGACCGTGGCCTCGCGGCGCTCCCGACCGCGGGGCCGCGGCCTCGCGGCGCTCCCGACCGCGGGGCCGCGGCCTCGCGGCGCTCCCGACCGCGGGGCCGCGGCCTCGCGGCGCTCCCGACCGCGGGGCCGCGTACTCGCGGCGTTCCCGACCGCGGGGCCGCGGCCTCGCGGCCGTCAATTCACCAGCTTTCAGAATGCCGGCCGTCCCGCTCATGCGTGCTCCCCTCAAGGGTGCACAGGTCCGGTGTCCAGCAGGCAGAACGCCACCACCTGATGTCAGCTCGCTGACTCGAGCAGATTTTCTTTTAAATCCCTGGAGCCTTCCTGGCATCGGAGAGCAGGTCACATGCCCCTTATGCTGATGTTATGGACTGTCGGTTTGGGAGAGATTCCTCCATTTTGTAGCTGCCAGCAGTGCTGGTGTGAACTCCAGGGCCTCTGTTGAACATACCATGAAGAAGCTGAAAACAGGAACAAAGCAGCATAAAGATGATTAGATTATTAATTGTGCCAATGCAAATCAGGATGCAAAGTTCATGTGTGTTCTATGCAGGAAAGCACTGGCAAACAAAAGTTTAAAACCCTCAAAACTTCCAAGGCATTTGAAGACTAAATATTGTGAGTTCGAGGACAAACCTGTTCTTTTTTTCAACGGATGCAGTGAGATCTTAAATCATCGACTGAAGTCATTATCAGAAATATAACATTGAATAACAAAGCAAGTGAGATCATAAGGACCCAGCAGGCTCACCTGTCACATTAAAGGTAAGTGAAAATGGTGGGTCGCGGCGGTTAGCCGGCGAGGGTCACGAAGGACGGCTGGATGGTAAAAATGAGTCCAGGGCAAGAAAGATTGAAAAACACTGCTTTAGCGGGAGCCACCTCATACGTGTCTTCTCCTAACACAGCGCCACCGGACGTTTTGGCCACAATGAATTTCAACACTGCTAAATGTGAGATGTTATGTTTTGCAAGAAAAGCAAAGTAACGCATTACAGTACTTGGAAAATAAGAATCTAAATAGGGTAGTAGTGATATAGGTCAGTCAGGACCTGACAAAAATAAATCAAACACTAGCAGCACAAGTGGCTAGCACTGAGGCTTCACAGCTCCAAGGTCCCAGGTTTGATTCTCCACTGGGTCACTGTCTGTGTGGAATCTGCACGTTCCCCCCCGTGTCTGCGTGGGTTTCCTCCGGGTGCTCCGGTTTCCTCCCATGGTCCAAAGACGTGCAGGTTAGGTGGATTGGCCATGATAAATTGCCCTTAGTGACCAAAAAGGTCAGGAGGGGTTATTGGGTTACGGGAATAGGGTGGAAGTGAGGGCTTAAGTGGGTCGGTGCAGGCTTGATGGGCTGAATGGCCTCCTTCTGCACTTATGTTCTATGTTTATTTCTAGAGAGAGAATTGAAAAGTAGATAGGTTTCTGCTAAATTTGTATCAGACCTTGGTTAGACCACACTTGGAGTGGCGTGCACAATTCTGGTTGTGATATTCTGAAAAAAGATGCAGAGTCATTGGGGAGGGCACAGAAAGTTATCAGAACGGTTCTAGAAATGCAAGATTATAGTTATCAGGAAAGGGTGAATGGGCAGGCTAGTGTTGAAAGAGAAGACTGAGTAGTGACCTGATACGAGGTTCGCATTATGAAAGGTTTTGACAGTGTAACTGTTAAGGGAATGTTTCCAGATGTAGAGGAGTTCGATGTCCGCAATATAAGATAGCCACCTGACCGTTGGATACTAAGGGGCAATTTAGCATAGCCAATCCACCTAACCTGCACATCTTTGGACTGTAGGAGGAAACCGGAGCACCCGGAGGAAACCCGCGCAGATACTGGGAGAGCGTGCAAACTCCACACAGACAGTTGCCCGAGGTTAGATTGGACCTGTGTCCCTGGTGCTGAGGCAGTGGTTTTTAACCATTGTGCCTCCTGATCATCTGGGGCTGAGTGGGAAGATTCTTGGTCTGAAAGTAAGCCAGTCTATTCCTCAGTTGTCTCATTTGAGTCTGGATGGTTTGGGTATTGGATTTGGGTCTGCCTAGGATGGTTGCAGTCTTCCATCACCAGATCTATCCTGGGAATCGTGCTCGGGTTGGACATTAAGTATGTTGTTTTTTGGCACCCAATCACTTAATCAACAAAGTACTGGAAAAAGAGAGCCGCCCTGGAGCATCTGTGAAGAGAAGGTCAGAGTTTGTTCTGCAGAAGTCAGATTGGACTCAACATTAACCCTGTTTCTTTCCAGCGTTTCCAACACATGGTTTTTATTTTTTTTAAAAAAAAATATTTTTATTAAGGTTTTTTAACACAATTTTTCCCCCATACAAACAATAACCCCCCCCCCCCCCCCGTAACAAAATAACGCAAACTCTCCCTGAGCAAGATATATACAAGGCAAGATGGTATATTTACATAGCTTTATACACTGGCTCTTGGCCGCGCGTACCGTTTCCCCCCACCCTCCATGCTATCTCCCACTCGTCCATCCCCTCAAACAGTCTCTCGTTCACCCCCCCCCCCCCCCCCCAGGGTTGCTGCTGCTGATCGACCTTCTTCTAACGCTCCACGAGATATTCTAGGAACGGTTGCCACCGCCTATAAAACCCCTGTGCAGACCCTCTCAAAGCAAACTTGATTCTCTCCAATTTTATGAACCCCGCCATGTCGTTAATCCAGGCCTCCACGCTGGGGGGCTTCGCCTCCTTCCACAATAGCAAGACCCTTCGCCGGGCTACTAGGGACGCAAAGGCCAGAATTCCGGCCTCTTTCGCCTCCTGCACTCCGGGCTCATCCACTACTCCAAATATTGCTAGCCCCCAGCTTGGCTTGACCCGGACTTTCACCACCTGGGATATTACTCCCGCCATTCCTCTCCAGCACCCCTCCAATGCCGGGCATCACCAAAACATATGGACATGGTTCGCCGGGCTCCCTGAGCACCTTCCACATCTGTCCTCTACCCCAAAGAACCTGCTCAACCTCGCCCCCGTCAAGTGAGCTCTGTGAACCACCTTAAATTGTATCAGGCTGAGCCTGGCACATGAGGAGGAGGAATTAACCCTACCCAGGGCGTCAGCCCATAGCCCTTCCTCAATCTCCTCCCCCAGCTCCTCCTCCCATTTAAACACATGGTTTTTAATTTCATAACCCCAGCGCCTGCAGTATTTTGCTTTTATTGGTTTAATCAATGCGCGTTCAGTTGCTTCTCACCAACGTAACCATAATTACCATGTATCATAACCGCTGCGGAGAATGTATTACTATTGGATGTAACTATTTCGAGCTTTCTTGTTGCATGCTGTTAATTTCGCTCCGCCCTCTCTCAGCTCTTTGTGCTGTTGACATGGGCTACGTGCCACAGCTTATTGTTATCAATAGTTTTTCACATGACATTCCCGTACGAGAGTTGCAAGATCTGCCCATTTGTGGGATTGTGCTTTCTGTACTGTTGTGGTGCCTCAGTTACTCACTGCACTTCCTCCATTGCTCTTGTGTATTGCTTTTGTGTCTCACGGCAATCCTTAAAAAACACTTGAACTGTAGATTTGCGCCAGTTGATCCAACCATCTCTGTTGTTTTGACCTGGCATTGTCCTGTCCTTTATACAGACAGTGCACTTAATCTTTTGCACTTCACCTGAAAATCAATAACCATTGCGCTTTATGGTCATTAGACTGTTAACCCTGGAGAAGGCATTCCAAGGCTTTTACAACACGTGGCAGTGACTCTATTACTGGCACTGAAGCAAATAGACTACCAACTGTTTCCACTGTGTTGCTTCAGACTGTCCAGACAAAGCAGGTTGAGGTTGCTCTGTGTTTTGAAGTGGGTTAGATGCGATGGAATTAAAGTGCACCATCCGCTTGGAAACAGCAGATTTGCATAGTTGGTTTATTTATATCAACACTTGGGGTCTCCAACAGGCGAGGTTGTATTTGAACAATAATCCCGCTCTCGCTCTCTCTTTTCTCGCTCTCTCTTTTCTCGCTCTCTCTTTTCTCGCTCTCTCTTTTCTCGCTCCTCCCCCTGGCTCCTCCCCCTGGCTCCTCCCCCTCGGGCCTCCCCCTCCCACTCGCGCCTCCCCCTCCCACTCGCGCCTCTCCCCCTCCCACTCGCGCCTCTCCCCCTCCCACTCGCGCCTCTCCCCCTCCCACTCGCGCCTCTCCCCCTCCCAATCGCGCCTCTCCCCTCCCACTCGCGCCTCTCCCCTCCCACTCGCCCCTCCCACTCGCCCCTCTCCCCCTCCCACTCGCCCCTCTCCCCCTCCCACTCGCCCCTCTCCCCCTCCCACTCGCCCCTCTCCCCCTCCCACTCGCCCCTCTCCCCCTCCCACTCGCCCCTCTCCCCCTCCCACTCGCCCCTCTCCCCCTCCCACTCGCCCCTCTCCCCCTCCCACTCTCCCCTCTCCCCCTCCCACTCGCCCCTCTCCCCCTCCCACTCGCCCCTCTCCCCCTCCCACTCGCCCCTCTCCCCCTCCCACTCGCCCCTCTCCCCCTCCCACTCGCCCCTCTCCCCCGCCCACTCGCCCCTCTCCCCCGCCCACTCGCCCCTCTCCCCGCCCACTCGCCCCTCTCCCCGCCCACTCGCCCCTCTCCCCCGCCCCCTCGCCCCTCTCCCCCGCCCCCTCGCCCCTCTCCCCCGCCCCCTCGCCCCTCTCCCCCGCCCACTCGCCCCTCTCCCCCGCCCCCTCGCCCCTCTCCCCCGCCCCCTCGCCCCTCTCCCCCGCCCACTCGCCCCTCTCCCCCGCCCACTCGCCCCTCTCCCCCGCCCCCTCGCCCCTCTCCCCCGCCCCCTCGCCCCTCTCCCCGCCCCCTCGCCCCTCTCCCTCGCCCCCGCCCCCTCGCCCCCGCCCCCTCGCCCCTCGCCCCCGCCCCCTCGCCCCTCTCCCCCGCCCCCTCGCCCCTCTCCCCCGCCCCCTCGCCCCTCGCCCCTCTCCCCCGCCCCCTCGCCCCTCTCCCCCGCCCCCTCGCCCCTCTCCCCCGCCCCCTCGCCCCTCTCCCCCGCCCACTCGCCCCTCTCCCCGCCCACTCGCCCCTCTCCCCGCCCACTCGCCCCTCTCCCCCGCCCACTCGCCCCTCTCCCCCGCCCACTCGCCCCTCTCCCTCGCCCCCCGCCCCCTCGCGCCTCGCCCCCGCCCCCTCGCGCCTCGCCCCCTCGCCCCTCTCCCCCGCCCCCTCTCCCCCGCCCCCCCGCCCCTCTCCCCGCCCCCTCGCCCCGCCCCCTCGCCCCTCTCCCCCGCCCCCTCGCCCCTCTCCCCCGCCCCCTCGCCCCTCTCCCCCGCCCCCTCGCCCCTCTCCCCCGCCCCCTCGCCCCTCTCCCCCGCCCCCTCGCCCCTCTCCCCGCCCCCTCGCCCCTCTCCCCCGCCCCCTCGCCCCTCTCCCCCGCCCCCTCGCCCCTCTCCCCCGCCCCCTCGCCCCTCTCCCCGCCCCCTCGCCCCTCTCCCCCGCCCCCTCGCCCCTCTCCCCCGCCCCCTCGCCCCTCTCCCCCGCCCCCTCGCCCCTCTCCCCGCCCCCTCGCCCCTCTCCCCCGCCCCCTCGCCCCTCTCCCCCGCCCCCTCGCCCCTCTCCCCCGCCCCCTCGCCCCTCTCCCCCGCCCCCTCGCCCCTCTCCCCCGCCCCCTCGCCCCTCTCCCCCGCCCCCTCGCCCCTCTCCCCGCCCCCTCGCCCCTCTCCCCCGCCCCCTCGCCCCTCTCCCCCGCCCCCTCGCCCCTCTCCCCCCGCCCCCTCGCCCCTCTCCCCCGCCCCCTCGCCCCTCTCCCCCGCCCCCTCGCCCCTCTCCCCCGCCCCCTCGCCCCTCTCCCCCGCCCCCTCGCCCCTCTCCCCCGCCCCCTCGCCCCTCTCCCCCCGCCCCCTCGCCCCTCTCCCCCGCCCCCTCGCCCCTCTCCCGCCCCCTCGCCCCTCTCCCGCCCCCTCGCCCCTCTCCCCGCCCCCTCGCCCCTCTCCCCGCCCCCTCGCCCCTCTCCCCCGCCCCCTCGCCCCCTCTCCCCCGCCCCCTCGCCCCTCTCCCCCGCCCCCTCGCCCCTCTCCCCGCCCCTCCCCCCCGCCCCCTCTCCCCCGCCCCCTCGCCCCTCTCCCCCGCCCCCTCGCCCCTCTCCCCCGCGCCCCTCGCCCCTCTCCCCCGCCCCCTCTCCCCTCTCCCCCGCCCCCTCTCCCCTCTCCCCCGCCCCCTCGCCCCTCCCCCCGCGCCCCTCTCCCCCGCGCCCCTCGCGCCCCTCCCCCTTTTTGTCCAAATTGAGCTACTGCCCTTTTTTCAGTAAACTGATTATGTAATGAGGTTAAAACCATGTTTGATCCTTCCAATAGAAGTGTGCATTTGAAGGGAATGGGGCCATTGTCAGGTGATTTATTTCAGTGGATTAATTTAGGAATTGTGAACACTGGTTTCATGTGAGAGTACCCTTTAAGAAATGAGTGTTTAAGAAATGTACCTTTATACCCCGGGGAAATGCCTTTAGATATATGCAGGTGAGGGCTTTTGTGAGGAGACAAGTGAGGGAATTCCCGTTGCTCCCGGCACAAGAAATTCAAGACAGGGCGATCTCGGGTGCATGGGTCGGGGAGGGCAAGGTGTCGGCAATACACCAGGAGATGAAAGAAGAGGGGGAAGCGCTGGTAGAAGAGTTGAAGGGTAAATGGGAGGAGGAGCTGGAGGAGGAGATCGAGGAAGGTCTATGGGCTGATGTCCTGGGTAGGGTTAATTCCTCCTCCTTGTGTGCCAGGCTCAGCCTGGTACAATTTAAGGTGGTTCACAGAGCTCACTTGGCGGTGGTGAGGTTGAGCAGGTTCTTTTGGGTAGAGGACAGATGTGGAAGGTGCTCAGGGAGCCCGGCGAACCATGTCCATATGTTTTGGTCATGCCCGGCACTGGAGGGGTTCTGGAGAGGAGTGGCGGGAGCAATATTTCAGGTGGTGACAGTCTAGGTCAAGCCAAGCTGGGGGCTAGCAATATTCGGAGTAGTGGACGAACCGGGAGTGCAGGAGGCGAAAGAGGCCGGAATTCTGGCCTTTGCGTCCCTAGTAGCCCGGCGAAGGATCTTGCTAATGTGGAAGGAGGCGAAGCCCCCCAGCGTGGAGGCCTGGATAAACGATATGGCTGGGTTCATAAAGTTGGAGAGGATTAAGTTCGCTTTGAGAGGGTCGGCGCAGGGGTTCTACAGGCGGTGGCAACCGTTCCTAGACTATCTCGTGGCGGACTTCCGGGTGCGGCGATGACCAGCTGAGTCGCACGTTTCGGCAGCTCCCTGTGAAACGGACTTTTGGGCTCTTGATAGGAGCCCCAACGGCAATTTTAACGGCTGAAAACACCGTGCGGTAAACCAGAAGGGTGTTCCCCCTGGACACGGATGGAAAAAGGAGAGGAAAGTGGCCGGATTGCAGCGGATCCTTTGGAACAACGGCAAGGAAGGCAAGCAGAAACCAAGATGGCGTCGGAAGGTGGCAGTTTCATATGGGGCCCTGAACAACAAGAGTTTTTGAAACGCTGCGTGGAGGAGATTAAAAAGGAAATGAAGAAAGAGTTGTTGGCCCCGATATTACAGGCGATTGAAGGGCTGAAAGAGGAACAAAAGACCCAGGAGCAGGAGCTTCGGGTCGTGAAGGCGAAAGCAGCAGAGAATGAAAACGATATACAGGGTCTGGTGGTGAAGTCGGAGATACAGGAGGCACACCAGAAACGATCTGTGGAGAGGTTGGAGGCACTGGAAAATAATGCAAGGAGGAACAACTTGAGGATTCTTGGCCTTCCTGAAGGTGTGGAGGGGGCGGACGTCGGGGCATATGTGAGCACGATGCTGCACTCGTTAATGGGAGTGGAGGCCCCGACGGGTCCGTTGGAGGTGGAGGGAGCATACCGAGTTATGGTGCGAGGATCGAGAGCAGGAGAAGCTCCCAGAGCCATAGTGGTGAGATTTCTCCGTTTTAAGGATAGAGAAATGGTCCTTAGATGGGCGAAGAAAACTCGGTGTAGTAAATGGGAGAACGCGGTGATCCGCGTCTATCAAGATTGGAGTGCGGAGGTGGCGAGAAGGAGGGCGAGCTTTAATCGGGCCAAAGCGGTACTTCACAAAAAAAGATAAAGTTTGGAATGCTGCAACCGGCAAGACTGTGGGTCACATATCAAGGGAGGCACCACTACTTTGAGACGGCGGATGAAGCGTGGACTTTTATTGTAGAAGAAAAATTGGAATGATTGGACTACGAAAATGAACGTTTGGACAAAGTGGTGGGACGAGTGGGGGGGGGGGGGGGGGGGGGGCGAAGAGGGATTGTATGATTAATCCTGCGGTATGGTAACTTTTCTTTCTCCCACAGGTGGTGATGGGGGGAGGTGGGGAGGGAGAGGAGATGGGGCGTTGGCCATGGGAGGCAGGGCCGAGGGAGAGGCGCGGGCTTGGTTCCCGCGCTATGATAATTATGGCGGGAATAGAGAAGCAGGAAGGAGGGGGCGCCGCACGGGGCGAGCCGTGATCACGGGGGGAAGCCGAGGTCAGCCAGAGTTTGCTGACTTCTGGGAGCAACATGGGGGGAGTAATTACGC